>NC_066548.1:1991291-2153791 GCF_024679095.1 Eriocheir sinensis
CAAAACTACTGATTGCTATTTTTTTTTTCACCTGAATCAAACGTGTTCAAAACTACTGATTGCTATTTTTTTTTCACCTGAAGCAAACGTGTACAAAACTACTGATTGCTATTTTTTTTTTCACCTGAATCAAACGTGTTCAAAACTACTGCTTTCACCCCGACGTGTGAGCTACCCGTCTCGTGTGTGTGTGTGTACCTGAGGCCCCGCACAGCTAATAGCCTCGACTGGGTGTCATTATCGCTTCATTGTTCTGCCGCCTTTCCGGGAGACAACACGCCGCACTTGGCTGTACCCATTATACACGAGGACGTACAATGAGACGTTTTGCATACAAGTCTGTCATAGTAATGCCCCCTCCTCAGCACACCACATTTTCTTGTTGAGTACAGGAATAGCGTAGTGATTTGTTCGCTGAAAGAAAAAGTAAAATAAAACCCCTTCCTCAGAGGATCACGTGGCTCGATATGATAAGGATAACATTCCGTGATACATAGATAAATATGATAAATCGCATTTAGTCACATATGATAATTATTCTTTTCTTGTGATTGGGGAGGCATTATTTTCCGCATATAACATTCATCTGCTCTTTTAATAGAGGCAGCGTGTTGTGCTTTTTTTTTCCATGGGTGTTCTGGCCTCGGTTTGTCAGCCTAACCGTAAAAAGACGTTATGTGGGCTTCGTGGAGATGGTTGAGAATTCCAAGTTTATGAACAAGATTGCACGACACTTCAATAACAATGTTGAAATAGCATTGCGGTCCTGGTATTCAAGATTGCTATTAGCTGGATTCTTATTGTCTGTATACGATAAGACCATTGTCATGCAGCAGTGTCGAGGAACAAGTCAGTTATGCTGCGCTGTGTGATACAGACACACTGCGCAGTTGTTGGGGCATGGACATCAGCAGAAGACACTCCTGGCACTTTTCCAGCACCATGCCAAATCTGGGGGTCGTTGAGAACACCGTCCGTGGGGCGCTGCTGAAGCAGGCTTGCCTTGTTGATTAAAGTCTTGTCTCATCTGAGGACAAGAGCGGCTCAAGAGACCCTGACATCCATATCGATGACTGTCTTGAATTGTAAGTTTTTTTTCCAGATTTCGATATCCACTCGTTTAAAGTTTGTGAAAGACATTCGTTTATTGGGAACCGAAAAAAAAAAAGAAGCACGGCCTAGTGTTGTCGTCAGGGTGAGTAAGGGTCATGCGTCAGGCTCACTGTTGTCCAGGGCGGGCGGGGGGCGGCTGGAGCGCAGGGGCAGGGATTCTCGACAGGCTGGCCAGGGAGTGGTTCAAGGTCACCCTTGCGGCTGCACCACCTGCACCCTGCAGCAGGGAGGAGTGGCCAGAGTTAAGGGTAAGGATAATACTCTGTTTTGCATATCCTTCATCCAAATAAACAAAACCTTGGCTTTCATATGCCACATTGGGATTGCACGTGCGTGCCACCACCACCACCACCGCCATCCACGTGGGGAGGGGGGGGTAGTGCCTGTCACCGTCTGTCACCCCTCGCTGAGGCAAGGGCACTGCGTCATATTTTATTGTTCCTCAGTTTCCCCCCCCCCCTCTCTCTCTCTCTCTCTCTCTCTCTCTCTCTCTCTCTCTCTCTCTCTCTCTCTCTCTCTCTCTCTCTCTCTCTCTCTCTCTCTCTCCTGAGAGAATAATACGAGAAAAAGTTGTCAATATTATTTATTTTTCCGTCAAGGAAGCTGTGCATTGAATAGAGGAATCTTTCAGGCCCTATTGTCCAACACTGTCTCCATTATGATGAACCAGAAGAAAATTTGGCTTGCCTCTGAACTTGGTTGTCTCACCGCTTAAACAACCTTCACGTTTCTTCAGAGCACCTCATGCCTTGTTTTAAGACTCCAAATCTTGGAGGGGGTCACGTTTTTTGACCACGCAGTCACTTGGGTCGCTGTTATGCGAAAGCTTAACCCTCAAACCGTGCAACAAAGTGGAATGTAATAGGATCTGTGAAGCGAATGCGCTGAACGGCGGAGGTAAAGGTAGAGAGTCGTTGGTGTTTACAAGGAAGTTGCGGGTGTGACGGCTTCGCTCAGGAATCCACTTAGCGAAGACCCTTAAGGAGGAGCACATACAGGTGAGGGAGCCGAGCGTGGGGCGTGGGAGGCGGCCACTGGGGGGAGAGAGGGGGAGGAAGCGAGGAGCGAGGGTGCAGGAGCAGAGTCCCCCGCTGTGTCCAAAGCCGAGCTGATTGATTAGATATGGGTCAAGTGGTGATCTGGAGACAACACGCGATTACATTTTGATTGGTCTGCCCTCTGGTGATGTTTTTGACATTTTTTTAAGGAACAGTGATACGTACGGTTGTCGTCGCAATGTATACCACACTAAACAAACATTTTTTAGAGTCTTTCGTCAAAGCCATTCAGTCTCGTGTGTGTGTGTGTGTGTGTGTGTGTGTGTGTGTGTGTGTGTGTGTGTGTGTGTGTGTGTGTGTGTGTTTACTAATTCGTACTTCTACATGACTGATTTAAGGTCATAATATATTTGATCAAACTCGTGTGTGTCTGTGTGTGTGTGTGTGTGTGTGTGTGTGTGTGTGTGTGTGTGTGTGTGTTGTAGGCGGAGGGAGGAAGGGAGGGTGTGGGGGAGAAGGAGGGGATTAAGGGATAGGAAGTGTTAAAATGGGTAGCTTGCTTAGGATTACGGGATGCGATAACGAAGTGAACTGCTCCACCATCTGCTCCAAGCCCAAGATCACCAGCCGGGTGACACAAGAGCCTGAGGGAAGTTGAAGGACACCCTGGCTTCATTTCGTAACTCTTGAACTGTGAGAAAGGAGTATACGTGTCCACTGCTATCTCCGGAATTTCCTTGTGTAGGGGATTTAAAAGTTTATGGCTAGAGACCTTTGATAGCTGTGGATTAGGTTGTCCATTGTGAAGAGGGTGTTGGATCATAGCCAGGAACTGATGGCTTATAAGCGTGTTTACGAAATAGGTTACAGGTGATAGGGTTGTACGAAGGCGAGTGAGGGGGTAGTTAAGAGACAGGGTTAGTGAAATGCCTGGGTTGTTAGTGGGTAAGATAGTTAGTTGGTTGATTGGTTAGTGGGTCATCTGGTTAGTTAATTGGTTGGTTAGTAAGTCAGATGTTTAACTATTTGGTTGGGTATTGCACATTCAATTTTCTGCAGTTAGTTGGTTAGTTAGAATGTCAATAAGTTAGATAAGATAAAGGTTAGTCATTTAGATAAGGTCATTAGATGGTTGGTTAGTGGGTCATCTGGTTAGTTAATTGGTTGGTTAGTAAGTCAGATGGTTAACTTTGATTGGGTAGTTACTCATTCTTTTTTTTTCAGTCAGCTAGTTAGTGGTTAGTTAGAAGGTCAATAAGTTAGATAAGATAAAGCTTAGTCATTTAGATAAGGTCATTAGATGGTTGGTTAACGAGTTAATTGGTTGGTTAGTAAGTCAGATGGTTAACTTTGATTGGGTAGTTACTCATTCTTTTTTTTTTTCAGTTAGCTAGTTAGTTGGTTAGTTAGAATGTCAATAAGTTAGATAAGATAAAGCTTAGTCATTTAGATAAGGTCATTAGATGGTTGGTTAACGAGTCAAGTGATTAGTTAGGTAGTTTATAGATTGGTTAATAAGACAGCCGGTTAGTAGTTTGGCTGTTATTTATTCATTCATATCTCCAGTTGATTAGTTAAAAATGTCACTTAGGTAAGATAAAAGTTACTCAATTAGATAAGGTTGTTAGTCTCGAGGTCAAATAGATTTCTGAAGTGGTTAGACGTTAGATGAAGGAGACGGAACTGGCAGAACAATGGCGTGGCGGCGGGAGACTAACGAAGGAAACCTATAGCGACAATGTGACAGGTAGTTTCATTGTAAGTTCAACAAAAGACAGCGGCCTCAGTTAAGGACCAATTTAACCCGGTAGCTGCGGGGATCATGTATCTTAAAGGCCCCTCTCAGCGAATTAATGAGAAAAAATCATCACTCACGCAAATCATTTCATAATATATAGTACCAACGCATTTGTGATCAGTTTACGCTTCATCTATTTTGGGGGTTTATATCATGGTAAAAATTTGGCCCATAGCTGGTACACGGTAAAGCCACAAATTTGGTCCGTCGCTGCTACCGGGTTAAGGGAAAGTTAGCCAGCACTACCACCAATAACAACACCACCAACAGCCTTCACTACCACAACCACCACGACTATCATCACTAGACTTTCATCTGCAGCCAACATCAATTTCTTTTGCCGCCACATTCACCGTCACCGCCACCACCACCAACAACACCAACAGCCTTCACTACCACAACCACCACGAATATCATCATTAGACTTTCATCTGCAGCCAACATCAATTTCTTTTGCCGCCACATTCACCACCACCACCACCATCAGCAACCTTCACTACCACACTCACCACCACCACCATCGCCATACTCTCATCAGCTTGTATACACTTCCACCACAATCACCAACATCAACCTCCTTAATTCACCTCCACTATACCACTACATCCACCACTGTATTACCACTTCCACCATTGCCATCACATCCACCAACTCCACCACCAAGTAAACAACAACAACAACAATATATCACTACGGGTTCATGGGCGGAGACTCGTATATATATTCCTTTGTAAATGTGTCTGTGTGTGTGTGTGTGTGTGTGTGTGTGTGTGTGTGTGTGTGTGTGTGTGTGTGTTTAGGGGAGGAGGTTATTATATGACCTAAAAAAAGGAAAAAAATCTTAAAACGAAAATTCTAACTTCCACCTTCTGAAATTCCAATCTTCCACTCCCTCCTCATCTCTCTTCCACCTCCTCGTCGCTCCTACCATGCACCTTCCACATGTCGCTGTTTGTTTATCTTTTGGAGGAGAGAGTTTCCCTTCATTTAGTTTCTCTTTTTTGTTTTTGTTTTTTCCTCTTTCCATTTCCTTCACAATTCATACTTTGGTGAAACTGCCGAGATCTGGAAAACGTGACCTCGTAGATTTTCGTAATGTTTTGATTAAGGTTTCATTTGCACAGTGCGACTTGATCAGGTTTCGTGATTGCAAGATACTAGCGATGGTGGCGATGCTGTGTCTATATCAATTTCGTCCTCGGATTCAAATTGATGGAAATAGGTAAAAGCAAATGGGAGTTTTTAGTTTTAAGGTTTTTATATAGTTTTATCAGTGTTCGTCGTTATTAATATAGTGTTGTTGTCATTGTTGGTTTATTAGTACGGGTGGTTTTATTACTAGTACTATGAACAAGTTAATGATAAAATGTAACTGATCAAATGTTTTCAGTAGTTGTGTGTGTGTGTCTCTGTGTCTGTGTCTGTGTGTTTGTGTGTGTGTGTGTGTGTGTGTGTGTGTGTGTGTGTGTGTGTGTGTGTGTCTGTGTGTGTGTGTGTGTGTGTGTGTGTGTGTGTGTGTGTGTGTGTGTGTGTTCAGCTTAACATCATGCAGGAAGAAAGGTGTGGCCAGTCAGGTTCCTCAATGCTGATGTCATCTGTGGGATTATTCCTTCCTGAGGCGGACAGGTGAGGCGATGAGCTTGCCTGTCGCCGAAGCGTACCTGGAAACTTCTTTTATTTCTGTGGCTTCTCGTGTGTCTTTTTAAGGGGGCGCGGGAACGTTGGTCAGCGTCTGCGGTTTCAGAGAGCAGTGTCCTCCTCCTCCTGCTGTCTCATCTTCCTCCTCCTCCTCCTCCTCCTCCTCTTCTTCCGCCTCTTCCTCTTCTTACTCCTCCTTATCATCATTATCATTAACGTTTTTCTCAGCGTTTTTATGACGAAACATTTTACATACCATACTTCCCTAAAAAACGAGACCTCTCCTCCCGAAATTGACCCCTCTTTCGGCCACCTCTTTGGATTATTTTTAGGATCAGCGAGTAGCGGGCTTTTTTTTTTATTATTGTTTCCCTTTTTTGTGCCCATAAGCTGTCTCCTTTGTTGTAAAAAAAATAAAATGAGTGTATGACGGACGGACTGCCAGGTGGACTGTTTGTACTTCATAGTGTCGGCGGTAAAGCTCCGTGAAGGGAAAGGGATGTGCAAGCGAGGCGGTCATTCAGGTTTATATATTGATTCATTCATCGCTTAGTTTATGTCGTCTTGGGTAAAACAAAAAAGACATGACCAGGTGTGTGTGTGGAGGTGGGGGGGAAGGGGGTAGTTAGATAGGTAGTTACTCCAAGGATCAAGGCCCTCCCCTAGTTATCACTGGAGGAGGTCTGTGAGTGTGTCAGAGGAGAGGCTTGCGGGGTTGGGCGGGGCGGGGAGGGTTGGAACTAGACGAGGTGGAGTTGCTGGTGTTACCGGTGTTGTTGCTGCCTGTGATACCGGTGACGTCATCGGTATTGATACGATAACGAGACCTCTCACGTCACCCCCGAATAGCGAGTGTTGCCTGCCGGAAGCCTGGGTGCAGTATAGCATGCGTGGGGCGGGGGAGGTAATGGAAAGGGAGGGGACAGCTGCATCGGAGTGTCGTGGGCAAAGGGGAGGAGGGGAGAGGCTGGTCATGGAATCGGTATGGGGGCACTACATCGAGAGGGAGGCCGGAGAGGGCAGGGGGAAGGTGGAGGGAGAAAAGCCCAGAATGGAGAAGGTGGGAGGCAGCTGCGTCGGAGGGGTGGGAGGCGGGGGCGCGGGGAGCAAGGTGAAGGACACGTCGGGGAAGCCACAGCCCAATAACACCGAAGAAAGGACTGGGAATGCAGGGCGGGGCTGCTTTTTGCCGGCCACCTGTGTCGCGCCATTCATAGAAGTTGCACTGCACTGCCTCCCACGCCCTATAGGGGACGAAGAGCGCGCATCAGTTATTTCTAAAGGCCAAAGAGGGGGTCAGTCGGGTTCTAATGAGTGTTTCTTTAGGTTCACGGTACAGAGGAAGGGTCAAACTACCACCAGGGTCATGAAACTACGTACTGGAAATGCCCACAAATCCTACGAAAGCCTTGTCAAATATGTGTTCTTGGGCGGCGAAATTATAATACGACCCTCAGTGTCTCTCTATTTGCCTGTACATCCCTTTGTGTTCGAGGACAGGCTTTGCTATGCGTATCACCTGCCTCACAGGGCGCCCGGGCTGGTTCGTACCGGCAGCGTGCGGGAGGTGAATGACAATCCTTAATACCTCCATGACTTCGAGGGTGTCAGAAGGCAACCTGCTCCCAGTGCAAGGTATCCACTTCAAGCGTCACTGTAGCACTCGTTTATCAGGCATGAGGGACAAGCTGTTTGGTGAGGTTGTGTTACTCTTTGGCAGTGTTGAGTTACCAATAGTGGCGTTAGTTTACTTTGGTTGATATTATAAGACACTCGCTTCACACATCACCTATTTCTAAGGGTCAAAGATGGGGTCAGTCGGGTTCTAATGAGTGTTTCTTCAGGTTCAACAATTTGGTTTCAATATAGGGCAAGTAAGGCAGATACTGTTCCTTCCATCATCAGTAGAAGCTTTACCACCCCACGAAACTAACAACAGCTTTTAATGTAGTAATTGGGTGACTCACATCTTGCCGGTCTGAGCGTTGCAATCAGGCATGGTGGGGATGTTGCAGGGTCACGAGGAGTCAAGGGCAGGCCGCCAGATTGCACGCTGATGACCCAACACGCTTCCGTTGCCACACTGATTGCGCTAGTTTGCGTAATTTGTCTGAACATTAAAACGACACACTAGATAATGAACCCTTAGCTCGCATGCACCTGACTTTAAAAATATAAATAGCTCGGTCTTACATAATTTGACGAGGCATTTAAAACCTGCTGAGCGCTAATCTCTTCACTTGCTTGTTCGTTGTCATGTATGTAATTGTGGTGAGTCATGGGAACAGAGAGAGAGAGAGAGAGAGAGAGAGAGAGCGGTTATCAGTCATTACCCAACATAAACAGATGAGTGTACTGTCGTTTTTAACTGTGGGCTCATAATCTGCCCACATATGACTAAACACGGCATTGTCCAGGCCAGTCACAGAGTCAACCACCACTAGGGTCTCTTTACACACGGCTATCACCCTCCCCCATTGTGTGTGTGTGTGTGTGTGTGTGTGTGTGTGTGTATTTACCTAGTTTTAGTTCTACAGGGCCTGGGCTTACGCTCGTGTGGTCACGTCTCCATATCTGTTTTTTGTCCCGTTTTTCCTTAAAGTGTGTGTGTGTGTGTGTGGGGTGTGGTGGGGGTGGGGGGCTTGTTTTTTAAGGTGGAAGGGGGAAAGTTAGATGAGAAACGTGCCCACTCAGGATGTTGACGTGTGCCGTAGATAACAGGAGAAGGTTATCATTGTTGTTTCTCTCCATTCCTTTCCTCTCTACCTGTCTGTCTGTTTACCTGCGTTTCAGTCTTTAAACCTGTCCCTTTGCATGCGTGTGTGTGAACATAAGAACGTAAGGAGTCTGCAAGAGGCCGGTGTGTGTCTCTACCTGTCACTTTGTTTGTCTGTCTATCTATCTGTGTCTTTGTGTGTGTACGTGATAAGGTACCGGAAGGATTAAGGGAGAGGCGTGTTGTGGTGTCGTCATGTTGGTGGTGAGTCGGTAGAGTGACGCAAATAGGAAAGGACACCATAATTACTGTTTTTTTGTTACCGGAGCAGTGTGTGTGAGAGAGAGAGAGAGAGAGAGAGAGAGAGAGAGAGAGAGAGAGAGAGAGAGAGAGAGAGAGAGAGAGAGAGAGAGAGACACACACACACACACACACACACACACACACACACACACACACACACACACACACACACACACACACACACACACACATCAGCCAGACACACAATGGCCTTCCTCAACGATGGAGTGTCACCTAGAAATCTAAATACCGAAAAATCGTAGTAAGTTACCGTCGAGACATGCCGCTGGAATGTGTCTGCGTGTGTGTGTGTGTGTGTGTGTGTGTGGGTGAGTGGATGGGGGTGGGGGGAGTGTACCTGCGCCGCGGTGTCTGCTGCTGAAGTGAACCAGACCGCGAATGTAAAAAATGTTGAAAAATGCGACTTGTGAAAACTGTGCACAATTGAGACAAATTTATGAAAGTTAAGTAAATCTAAGTGGATAGTTTTTTGTGTGTCATACCCGGAAATTGCAGCGAACAAAATGCACTGGTGGTAATGTGTGTATATTATATTGAAACCATTGGCTGTGTGCATTGGCGTCTGCTCAAGGGTGTAACGCTGGATGGAAATCAAACAATAAAAGTCACACGGAAGGTAGAAATAGTTGAGATGTAACCTGTTTTTTATATTATTATTATTATTATTATTATTATTATTATTATTATTATTATTATTATTATTATTTTTGCATTGGCGTCTGCTCAAGGGTGTAACGCTGTGTGTAAATAAGATTAAAAAAAGTCACACAGAAGTTAGAAATATTTGAGATGTAACCTGTTTTTTTTTATATTATTATTATTATTATTATTATTATTATTATTATTATTATTATTATTATTATTATTTTTTTTTGCATTGGCGTCTGCTCAAGGGTGTAACGCTGTGTGTAAATAAGATTAAAAAAAGTCACACAGAAGTTATAAATATTTGAGATGTAGCTCGTTTTTTATTATTATTATTTTTTTTTACAGCAAAGGAAACTTCAAGAGAGAAAAAAAACCCTCTAAACACTACTGCTATTATAAACATCCATTCCAAGTTTTACAATTCATATGTTTGCCTTATACACGCCTATTTTACTAGTATAATTAACTCAAAGTCTATATCCTTATCTATATGTTATGCGCAATCTTCATTTATTTATTTTTGTTCGATTGTTTATCAGCTACATTGTTATGCACTCAAGTTATTTCGGCACCACAACTGCATTCGTTTCGCCATTCTTATCTCAGTCAGTAAATCCTGTGACGCCAGCGGGACTTGAAGGGTGCAGTCATTAAGAGGCAGGTGGGCTGTTATCGGACTCCCATTGTCATGTATCGCCAACCAAGGAAGTATTAACCCCATGTCCCGCAAGCCTGGAACATTAAGATGGGTATTCTCAGACGCTCTCAGACCGTAACTTGCCACCGAGAACCGAACCGGTGAGACAGGCTGGACGCGGACTCGTTTTTATAATAACACCCACCAACAACCAGCTACGCCATCAGATGAAAGAAAATACGTATCACCATATACCAAGGTGTTAACCCGGTAGCAACGACGGGCCAAATTGTGGCTTTACCGTGTAGCAACGACGGGCCAAATTTGTGGCTTTACCGTGTAGCAACGACGGGCCAAATTTGTGGCTTTACCGTGTAGCAACGACGGACCAAATTTGTGGCTTTACCGTGTAGCAACGACGGACCAAATTTGTGGCTTTACCGTGTAGCAACGACGGGCCAAATTTGTGGCTTTACCGTGTAGCAGCGACGGACCAAATTTGTGGCTTTACCGTGTAGCAACGACGGACCAAATTTGTGGCTTTACCGTGTAGCAGCGACGGACCAAATTTGTGGCTTTACCGTGTAGCAACGACGGACCAAATTTGTGGCTTTACCGTGTAGCAACGACGGACCAAATTTGTGGCTTTACCGTGTAGCAACGACGGACCAAATTTGTGGCTTTACCGTGTAGCAGCGACGGACCAAATTTGTGGCTTTACCGTGTAGCAGCGACAGGCCAAATTTGTGGCTTTACCGTGTAGCAGTGACGGGCCAAATTTGTGCCATGATATAAACCCCCCAAAATAGAAGATACATAAAATGATCACAAATGCTACATATATTATGAAATGGTTTGTGTGAGTGATGATTTTTTTCTCATTTTTCTCGCTTGGAGGGACCATTAAGAAACATGATCCCCGCTGCTACCAGGTTAAGGGCGTCACAAGAGCAGCAAAAAGTCCGTCCAAAGATACCGTGCGGGGGATGACGATGACCGGATTTGTTTTGTGGGGCGAGACACGGGCGGGGATTGCTGTTGGCGGCGGCGGCGGGCGAGTGTTTGCACGTCTATGTATACGCGATAAGGCCGGTATTCATGATAAGGGCACAGGATACTCGTTATTGTGGCCAGAAAAAAAGTGTGTACCTATGAACGGTGTGTGTGTGTGTGTGTGTGTGTGTGTGTGTGTGTGTGTGTGTGTGTGTGTGTATTTATTTGCCTAGTTGTAGTTTACTAGTTTTACATGGCCTGGGCTTACGCTCGTGTGGTCCCGTCTCCGTATCTGTATTTGTCCTACTTTTCCTTAAAACTTTGCACACTCTTCGCCGATACTACATCCTCACTTAGTCTGTGTGTGTGTGTGTGTGTGTGTGTGTGTGTGTGTGCTTTTTTGTATGGTTTCAGACCCAGAGAAATGTGCCAAAAATAATGATAAGATCCGTGACATACTAGTTCTTGCAAAAAAAGACACAAAAAGAAACTGGAATATATATTGATCAAGCTTAATTTGAGAGGCGTCTTAAGGCTCTCTTCTTGAAAACTACGATCGGTATTATAAGATACTTTCACTGCTCACATCAAGTATTTCTAAAGGTCAGAGAGGGGATCATTCGGGTTCTATGGAGTGTTTCTTTAGGTTCGTGGTACAGAAAAAGGGTCAGACTACCACTAGGGTCATAAAACTACTCCCGGAAATGCCCACAACTCCTACGAAAGCCTTGTCAAATTTGTGAACTTGGGCGACGAAATGTTTAGTAATACGTAATAGTAATAGTCCTGGGAATCGGAAATACACACAAAAAAAAGCTGCTTCAGAGTTTACCAGCGAAAACGACGAAAACAAAATGAAGTACTGCTTGGTCGACTCTTGCATTAGGAAGTCGGACAGCATAGGAGCGAGCCTGTCGAAAGGGCACCGCTGATACTGTGGCGTGCCTGAGAGACGGACATTAAGCACTGCGTTATCGCCGCCGCTGCGTCTTGTCAGTCCCTGAAAGCTGGAGGCCAACCCGGAGATAACCACCTCGGCGCCTTCCTCCACCCACCTGTCCTTTCTGGGGATGGTCCGGAGAGAGATAGCGATAGTTAGAGATATAGGTAGATAGAGATGCATGGGGGAGGTATCTAGGTTTAAAGAACGAGAAAGGGGGGAGGTAAAAACTCTCATACTTGCTACAGAGGGGAAAAAAAAAAGAACATCGTGAGACTTAAACGGATAACGATACTTTGCACACACAAGAAAACCATCTATGTATGTGTGTGTGTGTGTGTGGGTGGGTGTGTGGGTGGGTGTGGGTGTTATGCATGCACCCACGCAAGCACGCACGCACACACCCGCATCTCCTCGGCTGTCTCAGTAACCCCGTTGATGCGTGTGCACTGTGACCGGAGGAAGAAGTGGCGGAGAGATAGCGCTGGAGATAAGACAAATGAATGGGGGTCGCCGGAGAGAGGACATTGAGGGGACATGTGAAGGTGTGATTGGAGAGGCACGTGAAGGGGTGTAAGGCAGGCGTTGACTCACTAGCACGGAGGGAACTTGTTATGAGTGCGAGAGTTGGGTCGAGTGTAAGGGTGTATGAAGGGGACATGTGAAGGTGTGATGGGGAGGCATGTGAAGGGGTGTAAGGCAGGTGTTCCCTCACTAGCACGGAGGGAACTTGTTATGAATGCGAGGGTTGGGTCGAGTGTAAGGGTGCAGGGGAGTACCGGAAGTATGCGAGTGTGTGTGTTGAAGGGTGAGTGTTTAGGGTAAGCTATAGGGAGGGATGTGGAGAACTAGGGTGAGGTGAGGCCTGTATATGACGGAGATGGGATATTGGGTTCATGGTGAAGCCAGTATAAGAGTGTTAACAGTAATCCTCAAGTGTACATACCATTTTTATTTCAAGTATTTAATCTCCTGACTCAGTTGCAGATTATACCACTCACTCTCTGACATGTATTTGTGAAGGTGTGGCAACCCTTTGAATACCCTCGTGACCCACACCTTAAAGAACCTTAGTATATTGGATTATTCTTCAAGTTTTAATCTCATGACGCAGTTGCAGGTTACATCACTCGCTCTCTGGTATTTATCTCTATTTGTGAGGATGTGGCGATCCTTTGAATACTCTCGTGACGTGTACCTTGGAGAACCTGCTTGTATTGGACACTGGTCTCCGCGTATTGGCACTCCTTACCGGCTGGAGTCTTGAGGGGTGAGGGTTTGGGGGTGAGTGGAGGGGTGGGATGCTGAGGACTTGGGTGGGGCGACGGGGTGAGGCTGGCAACAAACTGCGTCTTAACTCTCGCATGGCAGGCAAGGTTGAGAGAGGAATGGAAGTGATGCCGGCGGAATTTTAATCTTCTGCCTGTCCTTGCTGTACCCGCTTGTTGCTTGTCTCAGTGTAATAAGGCTTTGTTATTATTATGTATTATTTACACTGACGGAAAACAAATACACTTTTATGGCACTGGTTTCTTGATTATCTCTTGCAACTTAGTGTTTTTGAATTTTTGTTACTTTCATTTACCTGTTGACTCGAAGCAATATTTTTTTTTACAACGAAGGAGACGGCTCAAGGGTAACAAAAAGTGTAGAAAAAAGCCCGCTACTCACCGCTTCCACAACAGACAAAAGTTAAGAGTGGCCAAAAGAGAGGTCAATTTCGGGTGGAGAGGTGTCTTGATACAGTCTTCTTGAAGGAGGTCAAGTCACAGGCAGGAGGAAATGCAGACTTGTAGTGAACGCGTCTCTTTCTGCTATGCTTTTTTTCCCTTTACCTGTCCTTGAAGTCGGTTGACCCGTATACACTAGAGAACATATAATTAGAGCTTGAACTGTAGGGTACTAAGAATGGTCGTATACCTGACGTTTCGGCCTTCTTGCCATCCCTCTCTTAAGCGATGTTTCTAGTGCCATCCCGCCGCAGCTGTGCCTCTGGGAAGGGACGTTCAACATGGATGCGTCTCGTCTAAGAACGTCAGCTGCTGTGTAAAAAGTTTTAATGAATGAAACTCAACAGCCAAAGCCGACCACGTTACAAATAAAGCCTAATCGGGAGAGCATCGGGGAGTGTTTTCGCCAGTCAGGGCCTGGCGGCAGGAGGGCGGCCTTGGTTGCACTGGTAGCTAGGAAAAAACTCTGTCACAACTTGGCTGGTTACACATCTGAGGTGAGAGCCTGGGCCGAGAGAAGGTTAGCCCTAAATAGTTAGAATTTCTATGACACCGATGGCCTTCAACTCTGATCTAGTGTGTCTGTGGGTATGAAGAAAGAGCGGGCGACCAATCGTGCAAAAACATTGGCGACCAGAGTGTGACAAAGCTGAAAGTCACTGGGTTAGGTTAAGTGCACATGCCGCGCCGAGCAAGGCAGGAACACGCCCAAGGACTGGCAATAGAAGGGTGGATGGGTGTGTTCAAGCAGTCTGGATTCCTTGGTCAATCAGTGCCTACAGCATCGACTCCACTCGTCTTGCATTCTTTATTCCCCTGCCTAGCGTTCTCGAGCGATCGGTTCTATTGAGCAAGGAAATCAGAATCGCATGAATATCTTTGAGACATCACAGCAAATAAAGTTACACCATACACCAGACACCAAGTACAAGACCGAATACTACATACATTTTTTTTTTTACTATCGGGTCGTCAGTTTTTGTTGCACTAATTCAATTACTGGTCCATGGATAACGTTTGGTGTTTTGCGTGGCGGGGTAAACCGGCAAGCCACGCGTGACGAGGAAGCCCCGGGAGTGCAGGCGGCGGGGCGTCGGTGCACGGGAGGGGCGGGAGGGAAACACCAGCAGCACCAGCAGCACCCTTCCGGCACACGGGGCTCTGCGAGGGGGACACTGCTGATAGGGGAGAGAATTGTCAGCATCATTATTATTATTATTATTATTATTAGTAGTAGTAGTAGTAGTAGTAATAGTAGTAGTAGTAGTAGTAATAGTAGCTGCATTATTATTATTATTATTATTATTATTATTATTATTAGTTTTTTACAACAAAGGAGACAGCTCAAGGGCACAAAAAAAGGAAACAATAATAAAAAAAGCTAGTAATAGTAGTAGTAGTAGTAGTAGTAGTAGTAGTAGTAGTAGTAGCAGTAGTAGTATCAGAGGCAGGCAGAGGCAGTGGTGCAAGTGAAGGTGGTTGGCTTTTGTGACGTTTGTTTGTCTGTGTTGCAGGAGGAGCGTGATGAACGGCGTGTACCGCGACGACCCTTGGGACCACGCCTCCCACGCCTCCAGGTAAGCCCACACACACACACACACACACACACACACACACTGTTCCTTCCCTTGACTTTCTTGACAGTAAGGTTGACATTGCCGACGAGTGTTTATTTTTATCTATTTATATATTTGCAACCATTTTTGTTTTGCTTCTTATGTCTGTGTTCGTCTGTATTTCTCTTTGTATGTATGTTTGTGTGTGTGTCTGTTTGTTTATCTATCTGTAGTTATTTATCTCATGCGTACACACACACACACACACACACACACACACACACACACGGATCCCACTTCACCTCCGTCCCCTTCTCGCTAAACCTTCCGTCATTACCACTCGTTATGTCGTTAATTAAACAAATATATGTCATCGATTTCTCCCTCGTTAAATTTCTTTCCTCCTCCGTCTGTCGTGTTTCATTCCTTTCTTTCTTTCTCTACTTCAGTGCTCCCAATAATTACTCGTCATCTTCCTCGTTTTCTTTCTCAGCCCTGTTCATTCCTCTCCTTCACGCAGGTGGATTTTATATATTTATTATTTTTTTTTACATCTAAGGAGACAGTTCAAGGGCTCAAAGAAAAATAAAAGCCCGCTACTCACTGCTCCCGAACAGAGGTCAAAGGAGTGTCCATTACCTTGAGCTTACCTTGACTAGAAGAAACACACACACACACACACACACACACACACACACACACACACACACACACATACCACTCAGGGCCTTGCATATTGGATCGTGTATTACCTTTGCTCTCCTTTCCCAGTCCTTCGCTTATCATGGCTGTGACATTGATATAATTATTCACTCTCTGTCTTTCTTTCCTTCTTTCGTTCTCAGCTCTCTTTCTCTCTTTCTCTCTTTTTCTTTTGGTGTAGCTCATTTGATTTACGAATTGGAGATAGATTGATTGATTGATTGATATTGTGTGTGCGTGAGAGAGAGATTGTGTGTGTGTGTTTAGCTGCCAGTCACTCGCTTAGACTAATTGCTCGGTCATGCAGCGGACTGGTTTCTCTTTCTTGTGGTAGGTTTCCTTCTCTTCGCTTTCCCACATTCCCGATAAGGTTGACATTGCCGACGAGTTTCTTACCGTGCAACCTTTTTTATGTGTGTTTGTGTGTGTGTGTTTCTTATCCGTCTGAGTTCGTCTTTTGTTTTATATCTATGCCTGTGTGTGTCTGTCTATGTATCTCTGTCTGTCTACCTTTGTGTGTGTGTGTTTCTTATCCGTCTTGAGTTCGTTTTTTGTTTTATATCTATGCTTGTGTGTCTCTGTGTCTATGTATCTCTGTCTACCTCTTTGTGTGTGTGTTTGTGTGTGTGTGTTTCTTATCCGTCTTGAGTTCGTCTTTTGTTTTATATCTATGCCTGTGTGTCTCTGTGTCTATGTATCTCTGTCTACCTCTTTGTGTGTGTGTTTGTGTGTGTGTGTTTCTTATCTGTCTTGAGTTCGTCTTTTGTTTTATATCTATGCCTGTGTGTCTCTGTGTCTATGTATCTCTGTCTGTCTACCTTTGTGTGTATGTGTGTTTGTATGTGTGTGTCTCTTATCCGTCTTGAGTTCGTCTTTTGTTTTATATCTATATGCCTGTGTGTCTCTGTGTCTATGAATCTCTGTCTGTCTACCTTTGTGTGTGTGTGCTTGTATCTGTCTGTCTCTTATCTGTTTTGAGTTCGTCTTTTGTTTTATATCTATATGCCTGTGTCTCTGTCTATGTATCTGTCTATCTACCTTTCTGTTTATTTATCACCCCCCTTCCCCCCCCCCCCCCCACACACACACACAATGTTGTACCGGTCTTATTCCATGTATTGTTACCTTAATTTTTCGTGTTTTCACTTAGAGTCACGTTCGCGGCATCAACTCCGGGCTTGGAATGATGCCAGCACTTTCACACACACACACACACACACACACACACACACACACACACACACACACACACACACACACACACACACACACTCACTCACTCGCTCACACTCACACACACTCACTCACTCGCTCACACTCACACACACACTCACTGTCACGCACTCACTCACTCACTCATTTTGAAGCTTGACTTTCTATTATGCCTTCAGGATGTATATAATATGTATACTTTTTAAATATATCTTCTTTATTGAATTGTAGGGATTTTCTCTTGGCTTGAATAATCCTAACTTTTTTTTTCACATGTTTTGCTCAATTCCATTTTTTTTACTTCTCTGTTCGCATTAGCTTCGAAAATAAGCTCCTCCCCCTCTGTCACTATAATATGTATATCATTGGCCAGTCTACAAGCAAGCCGCATTTACAGTAGCTCCGAAAATAAGCCCCTCCCCTTTTCCCTAATAACTGTACATTGTTGGTCACTCCCTAAGCAAGACACGCAACCTTTCCACCTCTGCCTCATTGTGGTTGGTCAGTGGAAACTACAGGAAAGCTTGGACTGTCATGCGCCTGGTTAATTCTCTATGCAAATATGAACAGAGTATAGTTTCATGGTGGATACTGAGAAATATTAAATGCTATCCGTTGCTGCTGCTCGGCTGATATGGGTTGAGCTTATGTTAATGTAAATAGTATTGCCACAAGAAAAGTCCTGTGGCGGTCATGTAAAGGCAGTGTTAAGGTCCCTGAAGTCGGCAAGCCTGAGTACACCCTCAACACGTGTTTGCCGTCTGTTTCAGCTACCAGTATCATGGGGACCCGGCGATGCAAATGTGGGGGGACGACTACCCCAGGTAACTTGTTCTGTGCCGTCTGTCCCGTCCAGGTGTCGTCCGTCCATTCCTTGTCTTATCTTTAGTTCGAACATGCTCACCTGTTTGTCCGTATCCTTATCTTTTGTTTTCGTCATATCCGGAAAGAGCTGCTTCTGGAGATTGAGCTAAAGTGTGAATGTGATATATTGTTAAGATAGTCCAATAATCAGTCTTTTCGATTTGGCAATATTTGATCTTTGTACCCAAAGTTTTCAAGTTTTTTTTTGATATGAGCACTCCACACTAATTGAAGCACATAGCAGTGTGAACACCTTTGTTGTGCTTAGCTCACATGTTTTTACGTAACCTTATCATTAGTGTTCGTCGTGTGAATGTGATATATTGTTAAGATAGTCCAATAATCAGTCTTTTCGATTTGGCAATATTTGATCTTTGTACCCAAGTTCAAGTTTTCGGAGTATTTTTTTTAGTCCCCCTGAGATGATCACTAATTGAAGGTTCGCACAATTAGCAGACACCTTGATTGTACGCTTAGCTCACCTGTTTGTCCGTAACCTTATCATTAGTGTTCGTCATATCCGGGAAAAGCTGCTTCTGGAGATTGAGCTAAAGTGTAAATGTGATATATTGTTAAGATAGTCCAATAATCAGTCTTTTCGATTTGGCAATATTTGATCTTTGTACCCAAGTTCAAGTTTTCGGAGTATTTTTTTTTCCCCGAGGTGAGCACTAACTGAAGGTTCGCACAATTAGCAGACACCTTGATCGTACGTTTCCCACTATTGAAGACTATTAAAAGTGCAGGTGTATAGTGAACAAGCTTCCCTCTTTCTGCAATACATGTGACAGTGGATATATGGATGGCCGTGTGATTTAGAGGCGTATTACTGAACATTCCGTTGCCCATATTTGCCAAGGCTTTCGTAGGAGTTTTGTGCATTTCCAGGAGTAGTTTTATGAGCCTGGTGGTAATGTGACCCTTCTTCTGTACCGCGAACCTAAAGAAACACTCATTATAACTCAATCAACCCCCTCTTTGACCTTTCGAAATACTGATGTGAGAAGCGAGTATATCTTATAATATCGACCTTATTGAAGCGAGCATGTCTTTAATACCGACCTTATTGTCCATGTTATGCTTTCCTGTTTAGCCTGAGACTGATCTTTATTGTTGTCCTCCTGTAACAAGTGCACAAGAGGCTCCTCATCCATTTTTTTACAGTGATATCCCCGATGATGATTTACGCATAAGTATTGCAACGTTACAGGAGATAAACTTTTACGAAAACTCTACGGTGGCATCAGTAAACATTTCACCTTCCTAACCCTGGCTCATTCCCTGCACCTAAAAAAAATATCCCTTACCCAGCTGCAGACCGTTCCCTCGACCCCTGACCAGCTCCTATGCAGACTCACCCCGTCACCCTACATACCAGTTTCCTCTACACTCTACCTGCCTCTTCCTTTCACCTGGGCCACCTTTCCCTTTCTGTCCACCTGCCCTCCCATATCAGACATGTAGGTATTTTAAAACACTTTCGTTTCTCACATCAACTATTTCTAAAGGTCAAAGAAGGGATCAATCGGGTTCTAATGCGTGTTTCTTTAGGTTCATAGTACAGAGGAAGGGTCAAACTACCACCAGGGTCATAAAAGTACTTCTGGAAATGTCCCAAACTCCTACGAAAGCCTTGTCAAATATGTGAACTTGGGCTTCGAAGTGTTTAATAATGCGACCCTATTATATATTCTCCTCCACCTAACACTCCTTCACCTGACCTCTTCCCTCCTCCATGTCAAATCCTTTTACTTATACCTCATCAGTTTTACCTTTGTTGTTTGCTCTTTAACTCTCCCTTTCATTCATTTACCCTCCTCTACGGTACA
Organism: Eriocheir sinensis; assembly: GCF_024679095.1. NCBI lineage: Eukaryota > Metazoa > Arthropoda > Malacostraca > Decapoda > Varunidae > Eriocheir > Eriocheir sinensis. Next base: position 2,010,990 of record NC_066548.1, read on the forward strand.
TAACCACCCCATCAGTGTTTATCTCCCCTCTCTTTCCCTTCCCTTCATCCCCTTACTTCTCCCCTTCTCTTTCCCTGTTCCCTCTTCCTTACCTTACCTTACACTCCCCCCCCCTTCGGTTACCTTCCTCTCCCCTTCTCTTTCCCTGTTCCCTCTCCCTTACCTTACCTTAAACTCCCCCCCCCTTTGGTTACATTCCTCTCCCCTTCTCTTTCCCTGTTGACTCCCCATCCCTCTCCCCTTCCTTACCTTACCTTACTCCCCTACCCCCGTTTGTTTATCTTCCTCTTCCTCTTCCCTTTCACTCCTCCTTTCCCTCCCCTTCCTTACCTTACCTTACCTTGCTAGTTTGCTTACCTCCCCCTTCCCCTTCCCTCTCCCTTTTCCCCTCTTCCCTCTCCCCTTCCCTCTTCCACTTCACTCTCCCCTTCCCTCACCCCTTCCCAACACTTACCTTCCTTACTACCCCTTCCACTGTCCCTCACCTCCATTCCTTCACCTTTCCTCTCCGTCCCTGACCCTTCCTGTAATCATTCCTTCCTACCTTCCGTCCATTCCTCCCCCCCCCCTCTACTCTCTCTCCCCTCCCTTCCCCTCCCCATTCCTTCCGTCCCCTTTAGTTGCTGGTTTCCTCGACGCATTCCTTTGCTTTATGCGTGTGTCTGTTGTTATAGTAAGGGAATAAGTTTTTTTTTTTGTGGTTTGCGTTGATAATGACAGGGTTGGTTTTTTTTTTCGTATAGTCATTCGTGGGTTGTTTGTGCTCATTTTTTTAGTTGTTGTTGTTGTTGTTGTTGTTGTTGTTGTTAATGTTGTTGTTGTCATTATTACTACTATTATTCTTGCCTTTCTAGTGTTTTTTTTTTTTAACTTTCGCTCCTCCTCCTCCTCCTCCTCCTCCTCCTACTACTACTACTACTACTACTACTACTACTAGTACTACTACTAGCATTATCATATACATAGTGACCATGGTCCAATCTCAACTTGCTATATGCGCTAGTAGGAATTTGTTTGTTTGTTTGTGTGTGTGTGTGGGGAGGGGGGAGGGGGGAGGGAGAGAGGAGAGGGGAAAAGCGAGTTATTTATATACACGTATTTACATATTATCATTTCCTTATTGCTGTTGTTGTTGTTGTTGCCATTTCTCTTGTGATTTTTGCATACTCATTCCTTCATTGGTATGTGCTGCACGGCTTAGGACGACCTTGATTAGCCTCATTCATTTCCTGTGTGTGTGTGTGTGTGTGTGTGTGTGTGTGTGTGTGTGTGTGTGTGTCAGGATAGTCGACTTAAAATACACGTAACTGACTGCTCTTTCGCCCACCTCTTTGGATTCTTTACAGGAGCAGCGAGTAGCGGGCTTTTTTTTATAGTTTCCTTTTTGTTGTGCCCTTGTGCTGTCTCCTTTGCTGTAAAAACAACAACAAAAAAAAAAAGCGCCATCTCCGTAGCCGTGTTTGACTTTTGTACCGCTTCAAAATATCGTTCGCAGGTCTCTGGCAGATAAGCTTCCTAACGTTTTTTTTTTTTTTTTTTTTTTTTTTTGTGTGTGTGTGTGTGTGTGTGTGTGTGTGTGTGTGTGTGTGGCTTCCCCTTGTATCCACGGCTGGCTGGGTGGGAGGTGGGAGGCCAGTGCTTAGCCGAGGGTGGAGGCTTGGTGTTGTGGCAAGGTGCGCGCTGGGTTGGCTTCCTGGGTGTTGCGTGTTTGTGTAAGGGTGTGGTGTGGTGATTGCGCCTCTGGTATACTGCGTCGACAAGCACTGAGGGTACGTCTGTGCGTCTGAAGAGTGTGCGGTGAGTCGTGCTGTGAGAGGGAAGGGTTGCTTGGCGGCTGTGAGTGACCGTGGAAGGGATTTAGATCGGTATTTTCGCTTTTCATTTCAGCTATTTCTAAAGATCAAAGAGGGGGTCAATCAGGTTCTAATGAGTGGAAGGGATTTAGATCGGTATTTTCGCTTTTCATTTCAGCTATTTCTAAAGGTCAAAGAGAGGTCAATCAGGTTCTAATGAGTGGTTCTTTAGGTTCACGGTACAGAAGAAGGGTCACATTACCACCAGGGTCATAAAACTACTCCTGGAAATGCCCACAACTCCTACGAAAGCCTTGTCAAATGTGTGTTCATGGGCGGTGAAATGCTTCGAATATGTGGTGGTGATACGTTGATCGTGGAGGCGTAATGCGTTGATTGTGTATTGGGGTAAGGTGATGCGTCGATTGTGTGAGTGCAGTGCCTCGATTATGATTCCTGTGTAGTGCCTTGATAAGCCTCTGTGGATACGGGAAGTGAGTGCGAGTGGTGATCAGTGCAGTGAGAGACCTGGGGTGGAGATAGACTCAATTCCGTGAGCAGTGTGGATTTGTAGTGGAGTGAAAAGGCGTTGTGTATATAGGAGTGTATTTTCGTGTGTTGATTCAAGTATACGTGTTACATTGACAAGCTCTCGTGGGTATGTGTGTAGTGTGTTGACGAGTCCATGATGCCGTGAAGACTGACTTGATTCCGTGAGCAGTGTGGATTTGTAGTGGAGTGAAAAGGCGTTGTGTATATAGGGGTGCATTTTCGTGTGTTGATTCAAGTATAGTACGTGTTTCATTGACAAGCTTTGGTGGGTATGTGTGCAGTGTGTTGACGAATCCATGGTGCCGTGAAATCAAAAGGATGGTGCGTCGGTAATGCGTATAAGAGTGTAGAAATATTGTACCTGTGCATTTCGTGTGCTAATTGTTATTCCTGCACCATACCTTGACAAGTTCATATGGGCACGTGCAAGTTATACGAGAGCAAGGAATGGCGCGTCGGTCATGCGTATAAGAGTGTAGAAATATTGTAGCTGAACATTCCGTGTGTTGTTTGTTATTCCTGTACCCTGCCTGCCTTGACAAGTCCCTTTGGGCATGTGCAGGCTATACGGGAGGTGCTGTGGAAGGCGGTGAGAAGGGAGGGTCAGCTTACGTCAGCGTATTTGTGGGGGTCTGGGTACTGTGTGAGGCTCCTGTGTACTGCATTGATGAGTTCTCGTGGGTCATGTGCAGACTGGACGAGTGATGCTGTGAAGGGAGGGTCAGCTTTCGTCAGTGTGTTTGTGGGGATCTGGGTACTGGTTGAGGCTCCTGTGTACTGCATTGAGGAGTTCTCGTTGGCCATGTGCAGACTGGACGAGTGATGCTGTGAAGGGATCTGTGTACTGCATTGAGGAGTTCTCGTTGGCCATGTGCAGACTGGACGAGTGATGCTGTGAAGGGAGGGTCAGCTTTCGTCAGTGTGTTTGTGGGGGTCTGGGTACTGGTTGAGGCTCCTGTGTACTGCATTGAGAAGTTCTCGTTGGTCATGTGCAGACTGGACGAGTGATTCTGTGAACGGAGAAGAGTGAGAATGGTGGGTCAGCTTTCGTCAGTGGTGCATTTTTTTGTGAAGGGGTTCGTGTGGTGATATCAAATGACGGGAAAGTTTACATACAGATAACGGGATAAAAAGGTTCGTAGAAATGGGACTTCACGTTGCTATTATTGTATTTCCTTGTGTATATGACGTCCTTCCTGTGTTGACAAGCTTCCGTGAGCCTTGATTGTAACCACGTGAGTATCTATTGTTTCGACAGGTGACTTTTGGGAAGGCTAAGATATGTATGGCAGTGTTAGTGGAGATGTATAGTGCTTTAATGTGTTCTATATAGTCTACGGTGATTATGGACTTCTATGTGTGTGTGTGTATGTGGGTTTGTGTGTGTGACCTATCTTGGTGTTCCTCAGGGCTTGCAGTGTCGACCCAAACGTTTACTACATGTGTTTACTGCGGCATATGAATGGTGTCTAGTGTCTGGTGGGGCTTGTGCATAGGTGTGTGAGGCAGGTGATTACAAGAGTGAGGAGGCCTTGGGTTTTTTGCTCCCCGATACCTCAACCTCCACAGCAAGAACACAAACAGATTAGCCTCTCGCCATAAGCCTCTCGCCATAAATCATGCAGACGGGAAAACTTACTTACAGATAACGGGATAAAAAGGCTCGTGGAAATGGGACTTCACGTTGCTATTATTGTATTTCCTTGTGTATAATGGCGTCCTTCCCAGAGCAGGAACACAAACAGATTAGCCTCTCGCCATAAGCCTCTCGCCATAAATCATGCAGACGGGAAAACTTACATACAGATAACGGGATAAAAAGCTTCGTGGAAATGGGACTTCACGTTGCTATTATTGTATTTCCTCGTGTATAATGACGTCCTTCCCACAGCAGGAACACAAACAGATTAGCCTCTCGCCATAAGCCTCTCACCATAAATCATGCAGACGAGAAAACTTACTTACAGATAACGGGATAAAAAGGTTCGTAGAAATGGGACTTCACGTTGCTATTATTGTATTTCCTTGTGTATAATGGCGTCCTTCCCACAGCAGGAACACAAACAGATTAGCCTCTCGCCATAAGCCTCTCACCATAAATCATGCAGACGAGAAAACTTACATATAGATAGCGGGATAAAAAGGTTCGTAGAAATGGGACTTCACGTTGCTATTATTGTATTTCCTTGTGTATAATGGCGTCCTTCCCACAGCAAGAACACAAACAGATTAGCCTCTCGCCATAAGCCTCTCGCCATAAATCATGCAGACGGGAAAACTTACATATAGATAGCGGGATAAAAAGCTTCGTGGAAATGGGACTTCACGTTGCTATTATTGTATTTCCTTGTGTATAATGGCGTCCTTCCCACAGCAAGAACACAAACAGATTAGCCTCTCGCCATAAGCCTCTCACCATAAATCATGCAGACGGGAAAACTTACATATAGATAGCGGGATAAAAAGCTTCGTGGAAATGGGACTTCACGTTGCTATTATTGTATTTCCTTGTGTATAATGGCGTCCTTCCCAGAGCAGGAACACAAACAGATTAGCCTCTCGCCATAAGCCTCTCACCATAAATCATGCAGACGGGAAAACTTACTTACAGATAACGGGATAAAAAGGCTCGTGGAAATGGGACTTCACGTTGCTATTATTGTATTTCCTTGTGTATATGACGTCCTTCCCAGAGCAGGAACACAGACATATTAGCCTCTCGCCATAAGCCTCTCGCCATAAATCATGCAGACGGGAAAACTTACATACAGATAACGGGATAAAAAGGTTCGTGGAAATGGGACTTCACGTTGCTATTATTGTATTTCCTTGTGTATAATGGCGTCCTTCCCACAGCAGGAACACAAACAGATTAGCCTCTCGCCATAAGCCTCTCACCATAAATCATGCAGACGGGAAAACTTACTTACAGATAACGGGATAAAAGGGTTCGTAGAAATGGTACTTCACGTTGCTATTATTGTATTTCCTTGTGTATCCTTCCCCTGCCACCCATACATTCCTGAGCAGGCGTGTCCTTCGCTTCCTGGTCATGGTGGTGGTGGTGATGGGGGTTTGAGGGAGGCGTGTATGGTAGAGTGGTTGTGAAGGATGATGATTATAGTGGTGGTGGTGGTTGCGTGTATAGTGGCGTGGTGGCTACAAGAACATAACGTAAGGAGTCTGCAAGAGAAGTGAGGTGTTAGTTGAGGTAGTAAGGCCCGTCGCTGCTACCGGGTAAACTATCACCCTCATGGTCCATTTTGAAGCCTACTGACCGTACTAATAAGAGCTGTGTTCCTCTGTCTGGTGTTTTGTTTTCTATGTATATGAGGAAGTGCAATTGGCTTTCACGACCTGTACTTAAGGATGTAGTTTTATCATTATTGTCTCGCACGCAAACTCGCACCAATGCCTCACTCTTCGTCGACTCATAGTTTAAAGATGTAGAGTCGTATTTTAAGACATTTCGCCGCCCAAGAACACATATTTGACAAGGCTTTCGTAGGAGTTGTGGGCATTTCCAGTAGTAGTTTTATGACCCTGGTGTTAGTTTGACCCTTCTTCTGTACCGTGAACCTAAGGAAACACTCATTAGAAACCGACTGACCCCCTCTTTAACCTTGAGAAATTGTTAATGTGAGAAGCGAAAGTATCTTATAATACCGACCTATAGTTTCCTTATTTCTCCCAAACGTACATTATACATTTTCTCTGGTGTTACTGTCTTAACCGAGCTGCGTAACACTCGGTTCTTCAAGACTCGTAATTCAGTGTAGTTTCCTTATTCCTCACACGTAAACCCACACCATTCCCTCTCTTACGATGCTGTTTTAACCGAGCTTCGTAACTCCCGCTTCTCCATCGCGATATTCAATGTAGTTATTCCTCACACGTAAACGCGCACCATTTCCTCCCTTACACGTCTTAACCGAGCTTCGTAACTCCCGCTTCTCCATCGCGATATTCAATGTAGTTATTCCTCACACGTAAACCCACACCATTCCCTCTCTTACGATGCTGTTTTAACCGAGCTTCGTAACTCCCGCTTCTCCATCGCGATATTCAATGTAGTTATTCCTCACACGTAAACGCACACCATTTCCTCCCTTACGATGCTGTCTTAACCGAGCTTCGTAACTCCCGCTTCTCCATCGCGATATTCAATGTAGTTATTCCTCACACGTAAACCCACACCATTCCCTCTCTTACGATGCTGTCTTAACCGAGCTTCGTAACTCCCGCTTCTCCATCGCGATATTCAATGTTATTCCTCACGTAAACGCACACCATTTCTCCCTTACGATGCTGTCTTAACCGAGCTTCGTAACTCCCGCTTCTCCATCGCGATATTCAATGTAGTTATTCCTCACACGCAAACCCACACCATTCCCTCTCTTACGATGCTGTCTTCGAGCTTCGTAACTCCCGCTTCTCCATCGCGATATTCAATGTAGTTATTCCTCACACGTAAACGCACACCATTCCCTCTTTTACGATGCTGTCTTAACCGAGCTTCGTAACTCCCGCTTCTCCATCGCGATATTCAATGAAGTTATTCCTCACACGTAAACGCACACCATTTCCTCTCTTACGATGCTGTCTTAACCGGGCTTCGTAACTCCCGCTTCTCCATCGCGATATTCAATGAAGTTATTCCTCACACGTAAACCCACACCATTCCCTCTCTTACGATGCTGTTTTAACCGAGCTTCGTAACTCCCGCTTCTCCATCGCGATATTCAATGTAGTTATTCCTCACACGCAAACCCACACCATTCCCTCTCTTACGATGCTGTTTTAACCGAGCTTCGTAACTCCCGCTTCTCCATCGCGATATTCAATGCAGTTATTCCTCACACGTAAACACACACCATTCCCTCTCTTACGATGCTGTTTTAACCGAGCTTCGTAACTCCCGCTTCTCCATCGCGATATTCAATGTAGTTATTCCTCACACGTAAACGCACACCATTTCCTCCCTTACACGTCTTAACCGAGATACGTAACTTCCGCTTCTCTAAGACTCTCGTAACTCAAGTCTCATAATGGACGTCCATGATCTCGTAAGGAACACAGTGGTCTCTTTGTGCTGCTTAATCCCTGACACGCGAGCGAGTACTTTTCTCTCCCGTCACCCGCCATTCTCCCTCCCAGACGAGAGGGAGAAAGGGGGAGGCGGAGGTAGGTGGGTCTTGCGTCATCACACTCCCCACCTCACCTCTCTCCTACCTCACGTCTCCGCACCCGACACGCTTTTCCCCCCTCCCCTCCTCCTCCCCACTCTCCTCCCCGCTGCAAGAATGTTTGGAATCCGGCTGCACAGTTTTACCGATGCTTCCAGGCAGACTTCAGTAACGGCATATGAATCCAAGGCGTAGTATATGTAGTAGATGAAGTGGTGAAGCCTGTTGTGGCGTATCAGGAAGTGGCAGTAGTAGTAGTAGTAGTAGTAGTAGTAGTAGTGTGAAAGTTTGTAGGTATTGGTAGTCGTGTGGGTGACAATTGACGTGCAAGAATGTCGTCGAAATCGGTGTTCTTGGAGACGAAACAAAGTGGAAATCGGTGTTCTTGGAGACGAAGCAAAGTGAAAATCGGTGTTCTTGGAGACGAAACAAAGTGGAAATCGGTGTTCTTGGAGACGAAACAAAGTGGAAATCGGTGTTCTTGGAGACGAAACAAAGTGGAAATCGGTGTTCTTGGAGACGAAGCAAAGTGGAAATCGGTGTTCTTGGAGATGAAGCAAAGTGGAAATCGGTGTTCTTGGAGACGAAGCAAAGTGGAAATCGGTGTTCTTGGAGACGAAGCAAAGTGAAAATCGGTGTTCTTGGAGATGAAGCAAAGTGGAAATCGGTGTTCTTGGAGACGAAACCAAGTGGAAATCGGTGTTCTTGGAGACGAAACAAAGTGGAAATCGGTGTTCTTGGGGACGAAACAAAGTGGAAATCGGTGTTCTTGGGGACGAAACAAAGTGGAAATCGGTGTTCTTGGAGACGAAACAAAGTGGAAATCGGTGTTCTTGGAGACGAAGCAAAGTGGAAATCGGTGTTCTTGGAGACGAAGCAAAGTGGAAATCGGTGTTCTTGGAGACGAAACAAAGTGGAAATCGGTGTTCTTGGAGACGAAACAAAGTGGAAATCGGTGTTCTTGGGGACGAAACAAAGTGGAAATCGGTGTTCTTGGAGACGAAGCAAAGTGGAAATCGGTGTTCTTGGAGACGAAGCAAAGTGGAAATCGGTGTTCTTGGAGACGAAACAAAGTGGAAATCGGTGTTCTTGGGGACGAAACAAAGTGGAAATCGGTGTTCTTGGAGACGAAACAAAGTGGAAATCGGTGTTCTTGGAGACGAAACAAAGTGGAAATCGGTGTTCTTGGAGACGAAACAAAGTGGAAATCGGTGTTCTTGGAGACGAAACAAAGTGGAAATCGGTGTTCTTGGAGACGAAACAAAGTGGAAATCGGTGTTCTTGGAGACGAAACAAAGTGGAAATCGGTGTTCTTGGAGACGAAACAAAGTGGAAATCGGTGTTCTTGGAGACGAAACCAAGTGGAAATCGGTGTTCTTGGAGACGAAACAAAGTGGAAATCGGTGTTCTTGGAGACGAAGCAAAGTGGAAATCGGTGTTCTTGGAGACGAAGCAAAGTGGAAATCGGTGTTCTTGGAGACGAAGCTTTGCCATTTGCACCCAACTACCTTTCAGTGCGACGGAGATGGACACCAAGGCCACGCGCAGCTATAGCGTATGCCCCCAACTTCACCTTTACTTTGCCTTTCAAGAGAAGAGTATACGAGGACACCTGTAGGATATTTGATCACAGTTTTAAAATCTTTAGTTATGATTACGTGTTGCGGGCTTCTTTTAGTTTTTTTTTTGTTGTTGTTTCGCCCTTGTCCGGGGGCTTCGTGGTGCAGTGGTTAGCACACTCGGCTCACAACCAAGAGAGCCCGGGTTCGATTTCCGGGCGGAGTGGAAAAATTTGGGCGGCTTTTCCAATACCCTACGCCCCTGTCCACCCAGCAGTGAGTGGGCACCAGGTATTAATCGGGGGTTGTGTCCCGTCTCCTGGGGTCTGTTCCCTTCTCCTATAATTCCTTCCCCTTCTGTCTCTCTCCGGCATATGACCACAGATGTTGCGCCGACTAAACGAAACTTTCCAAAGATGTTGCGCCGACTAAACGAAACTTTCCAAAGATGTTGCGCCGATTAAACGAAACTTTCCAAAGATGTTGCGCCGACTAAACGAAACTTTCCAACTTTCGCCCATGGTCTGACTTCTTACCGTAAACAGAAGACGAATATAAAAAATAACAGTAAATTTGAACACTTTTTGTCATCTTTAAAGTCATCGTTACGTATTGCGGGCATCTTTTATTAACTTGTTTATTTATTTTAGTTTCCCCCTTCGTCAGTTTTTTATCGTAACAAGAAGACGGAAAAAGTTGAACGGTAAATTTGATCACTCGTTTTGCCATCTTTAAAGTTATGATTAGGTATTGCGGGCTTCTTTTATTTACTTATTTATTTATTTTAGTTTCCCCCTTCGTCTGTTTTTATCGTAACCAGAAGACGGAAAAAGTTGAACGATAAATTTGATCACTCGTTTGCCATCTTTAAAGTTATGATTAGGTATTGCGGGCTTCTTTTATTAACTTTATTTATTTTAGTTTCCCCCTTCGTCTGTTTTTATCGTAACCAGAAGACGGAAAAAGTTGAACGGTAAATTTGATCACTCGTTTGCCATCTTTAAAGTTATGATTACGTATTGCGGGCTTCTTTTATTTACTTATTTATTTATTTTAGTTTCCCCCTTCGTCTGTTTTTATCGTAACCAGAAGACGGAAAAAGTTGAACGGTAAATTTGATCACTCGTTTTGACATCTTTAAAGTTATGATTACGTATTGCGGGCTTCTTTTATTAACTTTATTTATTTTAGTTTCCCCCTTCGTCTGTTTTTATCGTAACCAGAAGACGGAAAAAGTTGAACGGTAAATTTGATCACTCGTTTGCCATCTTTAAAGTTATGATTACGGGTTGCAGACTTCTTTTATATAGTTTTGTTTCGCCCATTGTCCTTTTTTTATTTTTACAGTCAAGACGAAAAAAACGGAGCACGGTAAATTTGATCACTTTCACCATCTTTAAAACTATCTCATTGTTACATTTGTTATTACGTATTGCAGTCGTCTTTTGTTTATTGTTTTTTTGCGTGTGTGTTTCGCCCTTGGTCTGTCTGTCTTTACTGTTAACACACGACAAGACGAAAAAAAAAACATCCCTTGGCGTGTTGGTCGGGCGCGGTGCTGAGGGCTCTGAGCAAGACTTCCCAGCACTGCTTCGCTTGTTGAGTCGTGTGTTTGATTAGCGAGACCAGGAGCGAGACTACGGTACACAGGGAGACTGCACTTGTGCGCTCTCTCTCTCTCTCTCTCTCTCTCTCTCTCCACACACACATTCCTTTTCCAGCTTCTTGATAATTTATAGAACGTGCGTGATGGATTCTGCAAGCTGGTGTGTGTGTGTGTGTGTGTGTGTGTGTGTGTGTGTGTGTGTGTGTGTTTAATACGGTAAGGAAGACAAACCCCGAGCTATGTATACAAAAAACAACACTACACGCTGCTCTTGTAAAAAAATAAATGTAATAAAAGTGATGCCTTGAAAGAGCTGAAGTCGTTTAGGAGGAACGAAAATGCCGGAGCAGGAAGGATCAAGGTTGTGCGAGGATCCTATTATTATTATTTTTTTTTTTTGTACAGTATAGGAAGCAGGTCAAGGATATAAAAAAAAGAGGAAAAAAGGCCCGCTAATCGCTGCCCCCTATATAAGAGTGTAGTACAGACGAGTAGTATAGAAGAGTTTGTATTGGTAGTATTGGTATTAGTATTAGTAGTATTGGTAGTATTAGTATTGGTAGTATTGGTATTGGTAGTATTGGTATTAGTATTGGTAGTATTGGTATTAGTATTGGTAGTATTGGTATTAGTATTGGTAGTATTGGTATTAGTATTGGTATTAGTATTAGTGTTGGTATTGGTATTGGTATTAGTATTGGTAGTATTGGTATTAGTATTGGTAGTATGGGTATTAGTATTGGTAGTATTGGTCACGTCCTATTCAGAAGGGGTGTGATGGCCCCCTCAGAGCAGGTGTTTTTGTCCTGCTCTGATAAACGGTTGAGTGAGCTGCCAGATAAGACGGTGGGATTTGAGGCCTTTAGATAGCAGCATAATTAAGGTGAGTGATTTAAAAGGCGATAAGGTGGAATTCCAGCTTGTCTATTTCAACATTTACAGCCTCATATCTTCCTTACATCTGTATCAGGCTTATCCACCTATCAAATGTAAGCTAGGTTCAAGAGGAAAAGGTTGGCAGATATTCAAAGACATAAATAGGCCTACTTATTTTTTTTTACAGCTTTTTGGTTTCAGCTTGTCTATTTCAACTTTTACAGCCTCGTATCTTCCTTACAGCTATATCAGGCTTATCCACTAGTCAAAAGTAAGTTAGGTTCAAGAGAAGGAGATCGATAGAATTTTCACAGGCAAACGAACACTTATTTTTTTACATTCATTTGATGTCTTATGAAGGAATCAGGTTGAGTAGTAAGGGATGAAGCAGTGTATGTTTTCTTCTATTCCACCACTTATTAAATGTAAGTTAGATTCGAGAGGAAGAGATTGACATTTTTTTTTAAGGCAGACATTTATTTTTGACATTCTATTGATTTGTCTTATGAAGGAACCAGGTAGTGAGTGGGAAATGTCGAAGCAGTGTATGTTTTCTTTTATTCCTCCACTTATCAAATGTAAGTTAGGGTCAAGAGGAAGAGATTGGCATTTTCCTACAGGCAAAAGGACATTTATTATTGACATCCTATTGATTTGTCTTATGAAGGAACCAGGAAGTGAGTGGAAATGCTATTCCACCACTTATCAAATGTAAGTTAGATTCGAGAGGAAGAGACTGACATTTTTTTTTAAGGCAGACATTTATTTTTGACATTCTATTGATTTGTCTTATGAAGGAACCAGGTAGTGAGTGGGAAATGTCGAAGCTGTATATAATTTTCTTCTATTCCACCACTTATCAAATGTAAGTTAGGGTCAAGAGGAAGAGATTGGCATTTTCCTACAGGCAAAAGAACATTTATTATTGACATCCTATTGATTTGTCTTATGAAGGAACCAGGTAGTGAGTGGGAAATGTCGAAGCTGTATATAATTCTCTTCTATTCCACCACTTATCAAATGTAAGTTAGATTCGAGAGGAAGAGATTGACTTTTTTTTTTAAAGGCAGACATATTTATTTTTGACATTCTATTGATTTGTCTCTGTGTATGTTTTCTTTTATTCCACCACTGAACAAATGTAAGTTAGATTCGAGAGGAAGAGATTGACATTTTTTTTTTAAGGCAGACATATTTATTTTTGACATTCTATTGATTTGTCTTATGAAGGAACCAGGTAGTGAGTGGGAAATGTCGAAGCTGTATATAATTCTCTTTTATTCCACCACTTATCAAATGTCAGGTTCAGGATTAGGAGATTAACAGATTTTTCTACAGGCAAAAGAACATCTATTTTTGACCTATTGATTTGTCTTATGAAGGAATCGGGTATAGTGTCTGGCAAGGGTCGAACCGTATATATTTTTCTTTTATCCGCTTATCAAATTTAAGTCCAAGAGAAGAGATTGACATTTTTCTTAAAGGCAGACGTATATATTTACTTTTAACACTTTGAATCATCTAGTGGCAAGGTCGAAGCAGTATATATATTTTTTCCTTTTATTTATCCACTTCGTCGTATCGCACTCAAGCCTGACAGATGAACGAGATAACGTTTTAGGGCTTAAGACAATCTGGAGAGAGATTTATGAGATCAACACTGGTGGTGGTGGTGGTTGGGGGGGGGTGGAGGACCAGAGAAGTGAAAATAACCGAACCGAATATTAAATGGCTCAGTGGTCCCTTAATTTGTTTACTTAACTGTGATAGTGAACGTTTTTTTTACCCACTCGCGTATCCTCAGACGTTTTTTCAATACCTAGTGTTTGGGGTAGAAATAACAATAGTGGTGATGATACGAGTGTGGTGAAGGAGATGCCAGGAAGAACGGTGATAGCTTAGTAATGGTGATGGTAGTAGTAGTAGTAGTAGGATAGTAGTAGTAGTAGTAGTAGTAGTGATGGTGGTTGTAAGGATAGGCAGGCTACATGGACTCTGGGCATGTACTGAGGCTGCATGGTTTAGTGATCCAGTCTTTCCTGCCGGTGCCTCGTGACCTGTATAGCTGATAAGATGAGAGAGTGCAAGATTCCGATGCCGGGTACCTGTGCGTCGGTGCGGAGGTAGACGGCGGAACTCTGACTCAATACTACTCTCAAGAAGCAACGATATATGCATTTTTTACGTATTATAAACCATTTTCCACTAACTATTGAGAGATATGTAGTCAGAGAAACAGTCGAACACCCATGGGTCGATAGAACAGACTTAGAGGGACATTTATAGGCATGGCGCTGTGTTGGTTAGGTTAGCGCTAGTGAGTTCGATACCTTGGCGATTGTACGTTCCAGCGGCATGAATCTGAAGAATACAAGTCAACGTTCCATCTCCATTGTGTGAGAGGGACATTTATAGGCATGGCGTTGCGTTGGTTAGGTTGGTGCTAGTGTGAGATCGATACCATGGCGACTGTACGTTCCAGTGGCATGAATCTGAAGAATAAAAGTCAACGTTTTATCTTCATTGTGTTGTAAGGTAACGGAGGAAGCTGAAGGAAGGGTGTATTGATGCCTTCTCCCGCAAGAGGTATTCGTGGGGGCCGCAAGTGGTGGTTAGGCTAACGGTGGCGATGGATGGGAGAACGGGAAGAGGAGAGATGTTTTGCCTCTACCTGTGTTATGATGCTGGTGTTGGGGGGGTGAGCCGAGGAGGAGGGGTAGATATTGCTCTCTCTCTCTCTCTCTCTCTCTCTCTCTCTCTCTCTCTCTCTCAATAAATAACCTACTGGGTTGTTTTGGCTGAGAGACGGTTTTCCGGAGGGTGGAGGCTCAGTTGCAACCTCCGTAAATATCCGCCGTGGGTTGTTTATTGAGAAAGTGCAAGATATGTAGCGAAGGCTTTTAGATTCCTCGCGGGGGTTCAGGGTACAGTTCAGGGAGAGTATCGGGTCACCTCTCCTCCCGAAATTGACCTCTCTTTTGTCCACTCTTCTAAGCTCTGTTGTATAGGGGCAGTGATTAGTGTTTTTTTTCTCATTATTATTATTTTTATATCCATTGCTGTAAAAAAAAAGCTAAGTGTCCCTCGCCCCCCTCCCCCCCTTCCCTCATGGTCACCTGTTCGTCGTATGTACGTGCATTTAAAGGGATTTTTTTTTATTCTATTTCATTTTACAAGCTAGTGAAGGGGGTCGACTCTTACAAGGATAGGTATTTATTTTTAGGGGGTCTGCATTCATTACTCAATTGAACATGTATTTATCATGGAGGAACGACCTTATTAACATGCACCCCCCCCCCTTTCTCTCTCTCTCTCTCTCTCTCTCTCTCTCTCTCTCTCTCTCTCTCTCTCTCTCTCTCTCTCTCTCTCTCTCTCTCTCCTGCACTTTCGCCTCATTCCTACGCAGACTGCTTAATGGCCACTAATTCAGCAGTCCGTCTCCGCAGATGTTTAGTGGCTACTGACCGCTGAGCTGACCGCACCGCCTCTCGTCAGACAGACTAAACAGACGTGCTTGGCCGAAGAATAGTCACGCCGCTAGCCAGTCTTGTTCACCTGTTCAGTGTGACTTGAACTGGGTCAAGCTCTCCCACCGCTATCTCCACTATCTCCCTCCCACCGATAAGGATTTGGGATTCGTCATGTTAGCTTACGTGTATGGAGAGTTTTTTTTTCTTTTTTCATTCTCTCTCTCTCTCTCTCTCTCTCTCTCTCTCTCTCTCTCTCTCTCTCTCTCTCTGTCTGTCTGTCTGTCTGTCTGTCTGTCTGTCTGTCTGTCTCTCTCTCTCTCTCTCTCTCTCTCTCTCTCTCTCTCTCTCTCTCTCTCTCTCTCTCTCTCATCCACCCCAAACCCACCCTTCCCTACACACCTTTAAAAACCGTAAAATAACAACGTATGCACAAATTGAGAATTACCTGTATAGTCTTTTTTGGACGGGGACTAAAAAAAGGGTCGGAATTTCACGAAGGGGTGCGGGAGGGGTGTGCGGAAAGTCCTTGAAAGCACATAAACGAGGAATCTAGGCAAGTGTGTCAGTGGTTTGCTCATACGAAAAGAAGAGAATGAATATAGATAAGAACACTTGTCATATGATTTGTCTGAGTAAGTGGAGAAAGCAGACAGGGAAGTTAGGAGATAATGACAATGTGACGACAGACCTTAACAGAGAACGGGGTAAAAAACTTGTAGTGTAAAGAATGAACCAAACTTACAGGCTCTGGGTTTTAGTGTATTTGTTTATTCGTTTATTTATTTTCTTATCTATGTTTTTAACCCCTCGGATATAGGCTGGTATTTTAAGACACTTTCGCTTCTCACATTAACCCGTCCGCTGCGATTGTCACGGATTTGGCCTTCACTGGTAGCCTGATAACATATAGTCCCAGGTCTTTCTCTGCCTCTGTGGTGGATAGTGGAATGTTTCCCATGTGGTTTTGGTGCGCTGGATATCCCCTCCCAGGGCGCAGAACTTTACATTTTTCTTCACTGAGTTGTAGCAGACGCTTTTTGATGCATTCCTGTAGCTTGGTGATGTCTTCTGGTAGGAAATCCGCAATCAAGGGGTTAACTATTTCTAAAGGACAAAGAAGGAATCAGTCGGGTTCTGATGAGTGTTTTTCTAGGTTCATGCTACTGAAGAAGGGTCAAAGTACCACCAGGATCATAAAACTACTCCTGGAAATGCCCTAAACTCATACGAAAGCCTTGTCAAATATGTGAACTTCGGAGACAAAATGTTTTAAAATACGATCCTCAGATTCAGAGTTATTGAGAAAAGAGGGGAGATATTTACAGAGGAGGGGAGGGATACATACATGGGACTTATGGCCGCATTGTTAACCCGGTAGATGCGGGGATCATGTATCTTAAAGGCCCCTCTAAGCGAATTAATGAGAAAAAAATCATCACTCACGCAAACCGTTTCATAATATATAGTACCAACGCATTTGTGATCAGTTTACGCATCATTTATTTTTGGGGTTTATATCATGGTAAAAATTTGGCCTGTCGCTGGTACACGGTAAAGCCACAAATTTGGCCCGTCGCTGCTACCGGGTTAAACACTTCCTCGCCCAAGCACACATATTTGACAAGGGTTTCATAGGAGCTGTGGGCCTTTTCAGGGGTAGTTTAATAACCCTGGTGGTAGTTTAACCCTTCTTCTGTACTACCATGAAACAACAAAAACACTCATTAGAACCCGACTGATCTCCATTTTGGCCTTTGAAAACAGCTGATATGAAAGGCAGGGTCGTCTAAGAATACCAACCTTAGCCTGACCTAAGCTAAACAAATCAAATGCATGAGAGGAAGGTAAAAGAGAGGGGGGGGGGTGCAGTGAACAGACCCCTAGATGCCGGGCGACGTATTCGCACTGACGTCACTGGTGCGATTGTCTCAAAGGTCGGGCGTCGTAGTGTGGGTCATTAGAATTATTTTGACGTGATTTTGAGCTTATCAGTAATCTCTTAATTGTCCAAGTCGATATAAAGAATCACTGCCTAGACAAAGACCATCTACGGGTTCTGGGACATCATAACATTTCAGTGTCAAGACCCATTTCAAAGTCTGGGGGATTGTGGTAAAATGTCGCTTAAATATGTGGTGTAGCTAGGCAGGTCATCACTGTACCATTCATCAAGGTTCATCAGTCAACATAGTTACCTTGTGTCGGTGTCATGCTTAGGCGGGGAAGAGCAGTAAGCGGGGAAGCATTTGTGTTGTTGTGTTGCAGATCAGTATTGCTCTGACTCATGGGAGACCTAAAAAAACAGCCGATCAGTATTGCTCTGACTCATGGGAGACCTAAAAAAACAGCCGATCAGTATTGCTCTGACTCATGGGAGACCTAAAAAAACAGCCGATCAGTATTGCTCTGACTCATGGGAGACCTAAAAAAACAGCCGATCAGTATTGCTCTGACTCATGGGAGACCTAAAAAAACAGCCGATCAGTATTGCTCTGACTCATGGGAGACCTAAAAAAACAGCCGATCAGTATTGCTCTGACTCATGGAGACCTAAAAAAGCGATCAGTATTGCTCTGACTCATGGGAGACCTAAAAAAACAGCCGATCAGTATTGCTCTGACTCATGGGAGACCTAAAAAAACAGCCGATCAGTATTGCTCTGACTCATGGGAGACCTAAAAAACAGCCCGGAAGGTGATAATGTGGCATGGTCCATGGACACTCCCTCACACGGCGTCATCCTGGGAGGAGCCCCTAACGCCGCCACCGGAAATTGACTGCATAGAGAAGGGAAATCACGGAGCAACTCAACAGGAACTCTGCATCAAAAACCTATACTTTCCTTGTGTACACTAATGAGACTTCTGACGGTCAGCAAAGGGAGGATGTTTCACTGTATGCGTCATGGATACTATACGTTGGGTTCAAGGGTTATAAGTATTTTTTATCGTGAAATTTATAGCCACAATTTTATCATATCAATCAACTTTTTTTTCCGGCGCGATATGACCATGATAGTTGCGGCGCCCTGATGGAATGTCCCAGTCGGTCAAGGGTTACAGAGCGGCCTTACGTTCACAGTGCCCATTCCATTCCAACACTACTTGTGAATGCCAAAACCGAACACGAACAGCTTCAGAAAGTTGTATGGCGTTTATAAATAATCTACCATACTTGAAGATACTATATATGGGGGGCCAAATTTGTGGCTTTACCGTGTAGCAGCGACGGGCCAAATTTGTGGCTTTACCGTGTAGCAGCGACGGGCCAAATTTGTGCCATGATAATATAAACCCCCCAAAATAGATGATACATAACCTGATCACAAATGCGTTGATATATATTATGAAATGGTTTGTGTAAGGGTTGATTTTTTCTCATTTTTCTCGCTTGCAGGGACCATTAAGAAACATGATCCCCGCTGCTACCGGGTTAACATTGGGTGCTTTCTATAAAACATGGGAGTATAGTAAGGTTCAGGCGCGTTCAATGACACGCCTTTTTTGACTGGCCCGAAGAGACGAGTGACAGGTCTGTTTGTATCTCCATGCACTGACTTGACTCGTCTACGTTATCTTTGGCTAATGCAGGGTGTGGAGTGCACCTTCCGCAATCGTAAGCCATGGCATACATAGCCTACATATATGCTTCTAAGATATTAATGCTACAGAAAACACCAATCCTCGGACACGTCGAAATCGCTTCACTCTTTCCCTCCGGCTTAGTGCACCTCGTATGTTGTATGACGTGGAATCACTTTTTTCTTTGGTCTTGTAATGTTATTGTTACGAGTTTTACATGTCTTGTTTGATAAACCCAGAGATTGGTTGTAGCCAATATTTGTGCATAATGGGATTGCAGCGAGAGCTAAACTTCTGTAAGTCACTAGTGCTGCAGGGGAACGGAACCAGAGGATATTATTATTATTATTATTATTATTATTATTATTATTATTTTTACAACAAAGGAGACAGCTCAAGGGCACACAAAAAAGTAAACAATAATAAAAAAAAGCCCGCTACTCGCTGCTCACAAAAAGAATCTAAAGAGGTGGCCGAAAGAGAGGTCAATTTCGGGAGGATATTTGCATTTTATGTCAATAATGTCAGTTTGCATTAGTGTGTTATTGCTGACCGCTCTGCACCGAAATGTTGAAGTTCAGATGGAGCAAGTCTCAGTTTACGTAACAACACTTGATTTCCACCATCGGCTTCAAATAGTTACGTTGGTGGGAAGGGGTGTCGGGAACTGCCTGCCCATCCTTCATTCTTCCCTCGCACCTCGAGCTTTCTTATCACGCTGACCAGCTCACCGAAGTTCATTAATTTTCTATGACCGTAGGATACCAGGCATCTTTTTCATGTTTTATGGGGGCTAGATATTTTGGCATGCAGTCTTAACAAACCTTTAATGATATACTTAATCGTTGCTGGGGCTTGGGCTGTCATGATATCCACTAATGGGACATGCGCGATAACTCCGAAATACATCATTGAGCTCTTCTAGCTTTTTTGTAATGGCTACGAGGCGTTATGGGTTATTAGTATTATGTAGTTTATTATTATTATTATTATTATTATTAAACTTAAGCGTGTTTGCAAGCTGAGTGCTGATTGGCTACTGCTATGGTTTTCTAGTTTTCTTTAACCTCTGTTTGTGTTTATTTCACGGAGCACTTTCCGCTAATCCTCACTTTGCTTACGAACACGCTTAGGTTTATGTTGTCAGCTTGGGTCAGACTTAAGTGAACAGACTATAGTATTGTTATTGCCCTCGTATTGTCATTTATGTTTCTTTGTGTGGTACGGCTTTGGTGGTTCGCTTCTTGTTTTCAGAGATTGCTTCGTGTGTGTTGTTCATTGACGTGTTCCCGTCAGGCCATTGTGTACAGTATTAATTTGCCGCAAGCATCTTACTGGTATTCTTGGGGTGTACGTGGTAGTGGAGTGGAGTTGAGGTGTGTGTCCTGCAGAGGGTGGTGGCAAAGTATCTAACTGAGTGTTGTTTGCAGCTCGGCGTACGACAGAGGGAGAATGTCACCGTACAGGGCCGACCACCGCGGCCACTCCAACGCCAGCAACGGCTACTCCTCAGGTGGGCAGTAGTCACGTGTCTTTCTAGCTTACACCCTACGCACCCCTGCAAGCATGATACCTAGTCTGTTCTTAAGTCCTCCAGTATGGTCAGATATTGGTTGCCAGAATGTGCCATGTGATTATTGACCTTTTAAGAGGGGGGGGACCAAGGACCAGGGGGGCCAGAGTTTAAACACATAATTATGAAAATCACGCATACCATTCAAAAGATGTTTTCTGAGATATTTACTTTCTTTATGAAGACCATGCGCCCATTGTAAGGGGAAAAAATACTTGATGGGGGAACCCAGTCCTTAACCTAAACTTCCTGTACTGTAGGAATTATATCCCTTCTGTGCCATGGAATATAGAAGCAAAAAATTGTATACTTGAAAAAAACTGATGTTTGTCTTGTTTATTAGTCATGAAAATGTTCAGCAATTTTGATAAGGTGTTTGTATATCTGCAGACAACGGGTCAGTAGTGAGCAGTGAGGATGGCCCCACCTACGTGTTGGAGCACCTGGCCACCTTCAGGGTGTCTCCAGAGTCCGACCTGGTGTACCCAGCAGATGGCATGCGACGGCTTCTTTACATGGAGAAGACTGCCGGCATCTGGACCCAGAAGATGATGCTGAGGCTGGACAAGAAATGGGTCTACATACAGTCACATGAAAATGGGGTTAGTGGAAATGTTTTTGTAATACAAAGTACACAAATGACATGCTTGGCTGTTAAATTCATATCACTTGCAAATTTAGTTACTTAAACAAAACTATTATTCTTCCATTCTCTCAATTCATTGTAGAAATATAAAGATTTGTTTTTCCTAATACTGTTGTGCTGCTGCATTGTATTGATTCTGGGAAGTTCTTTTATAATCTGTCATTGTCAAGCACTCTACTTAAGACTAATCCAAACTCTTCACAGGAAAATCTCACAAAAATGGGTGTATATAAGGGCTAACACAGATAGCACGGGTCAGTCTAGTTAAGAACCAGCAAGACATTAAGTCAGTCAAACTCAGGCAGTCACTGAGATGAGACGTACCAAGGATTAGGAAAGGCAAGGACACTCTCAGACCCCAGTTGCGACTGTGCTGTACTGATGCGTAAATGTTGTGTATCTCCCTGCTTCAATCAACACCACCGGCTGGCTAGTGTTGTCTCTTGAAAGTGCGTATCTGCAGAACCCCCTCGAAGCAGAGGTGAGAGGGAACTCGCTGAGATAACATTGATGTCTGAAGTGGCCACTCATAACACTGCTGCAAGGAGTGCAGGGAAGACTGCCTCATTATAACCACACAACAACAAGCCAGGGAATAGGGAGAGGTTACCTTTGTGGACCTGCTGAATCATGAAATAAAGAAAGGAAGAGTTGAATAGTCAATTCACCAGACTGAGAGAACAACTGCACAACAAATTGGAGGAGAGAAACTGGCTGCATCAAGACTCTTAGAGGTGACATCAAGAACTGAGAGCTGGGAAGGATGAAATGCTTAGGAGCCTTGAGCAACAAGAAGACATGGTGATGGGAGTCAGTTATCAGATCAGCACCATGAAGGAAAAAGCAAACAAGGATGAAATGCCTGTGAGCCTGGAACAACAACAAGATTTGGTTGAGGAAGTCAGTGATCAAGCCAGTGCTGTGAAGGAAACAATGGACATGAAAGAGGATGGAGTGATGTGCCCAGCAGTTGTTGACACACAGTGTGAGAACTTTGGTGAGGTTGAATACAAGACAGCATGAGCAGTACCCAGAGACATTATGCCAGATATGTGAAGCCAGCAGACATTGCACGGAGCTAAGGGAGCCAGTGGAGGTACGATAAAGTTCATGCTAGGAAGGAAGGAGAAATCCCTTCCCGTTTACACAGGCAACATGAAGGATCATTGAATCCTGGTCCATGAGCATCGATAGTGCTTTCTTGACCTTTGTAAAAGGCAGGTGATGATTGAAGGACAGAACGTGCTGATGATGACCATGGGGTATATGAAACGGCTTGAAGAAAAACAGTCATCCCTCCCAAGTCAGAGCTGTTATCTCAAATGTGTATGTTTGACCTCTGCAAGATACGTGTGGTAGTTGGAAGACGGAAAGTGCCTCTAGAAACCCTGGGGCATGGCAGTCTGCTAGTTACTGGATAAAGGACTACAGTCCTCCCTCCCAGGCCAGAGTTTTACACTCTTGTAAGTTGGAGTTACTTCAAGCACTGTCTTAGGCCTGATGAAGCATTGTAAGCAACCCAAGACAGAGGGCCTGTCGCCAAGGTGTCGTAATCCTTGGGAAGGGTCCTGTACTGTGATGAACTGCTTCTGGAGTAAAGATGGAGACAAAACTTAAGGACTGGACTGTGGAGGTGCTGCAAATCTAGCTGATACATATGGGATGGAAGAAGTTGCACATTGATAAAGAGGAGCAGTGGAGTCAGGAGAACAATTAAAATGGTGAGGACGTGGACTTCTTCACAGCAGGTTGCAGAGGAGGATGACATGTCATTGAGGAGTGTCTAGGAAGCAGCTGGTGTAGAAGATGGCACTTTGATAGACTGTAAAACTGGAGAGCCCAGATGATGTCTGTGCACTGCAAGGAGACATTGGAGGATTAAATGAGACTATTATTATTATAGGATACTATTTCTATATTGTACATAGTGTTTCAGGGTGACACAGTTATAAGGGAAGTGGTATTGTCATGCTGCTGTATTGTACTGGTTCTGGGAAGGCCTCATATGATCTGTCATTGCCTAGTACTGAACTTAAGACTAATCTAAACTCTTCACTTAATGACCTCACAAGAACTTTATAGAGAGAAAATGGATGTATATAAAGGCTAATGCAGGTAGCACCAGTCAGTTGAGGACCAGCGAGAGTGTGAGACAAAGAGTCGGTTGGGAACAGTCGGACTCTGGCACACAGTGAGATGAGACGGAGCATGTGTTAGGAAAGGCAAGGACACTCCTAGACATCCAGTTGTGAATGTGCTGCCTACAGAAGACCGCCAGGAAGGCTAAGGAAGACGTGGAGAAAGGTGTTGGAGGAAGATATGAGGAGGCTGAACAT
Source organism: Eriocheir sinensis (assembly GCF_024679095.1). Classification (NCBI taxonomy): domain Eukaryota; kingdom Metazoa; phylum Arthropoda; class Malacostraca; order Decapoda; family Varunidae; genus Eriocheir; species Eriocheir sinensis. The sequence goes on from NC_066548.1 coordinate 2,034,168, forward strand.
CACGGAAGAAATGGCTATGGACCGGCAACAGAGGAGGAGGCTCATATCCCGTCCAACCCCACCATAGGGAATAAATGGACGTTAAACGATGATGATGATGATGACGACTCATGTTTGTTTTCCTGCTTTCAATCTACATCACCAGCTGGTAGTATTGTCTCCAGAGTGTGCGAACCAGCAGAACCAACTGGAAGCAGATGTAAGAGAGAACCAACCTATGTAACAATACTATAATGTTCTAGTATGCCATGAAAATCAGCATCACACTCAAGAGCGCAAAGATTTGGGAAGCATCAAGCATCATTGCCTTCTTTGACCTATGAATAAATAAGCAATGAACGTTCCAAGTCCTGAATGTTGCCTTCATTTGTCTTTCGATGAATGAATGTAGAATTTAGGAGTTCATATACATCAGTGAGAGGGACACTTTTAGGAAGGTTCCAAAGAGGTATACACTTTTTTTTTTTTACAACAAAGAAGACAGCCCAAGGGCACAAAAAAAGGAAACAATAATAAAAAAGAGCCCGCTACTCACTGCTCCAACAATAAAGAATCAAAAGAGGTGGCTGAAAGAGAGGTCAATTTCGGTTTGGAGTGGCTGTCTTTCTTGTTTACACCTGAGCCACTTGCTGGTATTTTCTTTAACCCCATCCATTTCTTTGTTGTAGGAAAGCATATTTTCCTTATTTTAGTATTAGTAGAAATCTAGAAAGATTACAAGGAGAGGTGATTTTAAATGAATAAGTCACGGTAACGTTATTTTTCAGAAGTACAAGAAACATTCAGAATATTTGAATGGAACTATTTTCTTTCTTTTTCAGGATGTGGTGGAGAAATTTCCCATGGAACTAATCCGAGAACCAACAGCCTTCACCAGTGATGACCCCAAAGAGTTATATAACAACATCTTCATTTTTGTTGTAGCAGAAGACCCAAAAAGGAATTACCAAAACCCAACAGAAATGCACATATTTCAGGTGAGTCTGAAAAACTGCACCTCACTGTACGCCTGAAACTGTAAGAGTGTATTTTACCATTTATACCCCTCTATATGTTTGAAGTTTAAGGTATCTTTTAACACATGACAGGCTGCACCTAATAGTAAAAACCAACAAAGTGGTCACTATATTAGATAGAAAGACTCATTACTGAGGTACAATATAATATAAAGTTACTGAGTATACAAATATGACTTTAGGATTTGACTTGGTTATATTTAAGGTATTTGAAACACATGACAGGCAGCAACTTTTAGCAAAAATCTACAGAGATAGAGCTCAGTGTTAGAAAGTTGCATTACTGAGGAAGCAGATATTAATATAATGAATACACAATTATGATGACTGTTTGGGTAATAGTTAGGTTAAAATCTTCAAACTCTTGGCAGGCAACAACTTAAAGCAAAAATCAACAATGAAAGAGCTCATTTAATTACCTAGAAAATTTTGTTATTGAGAAAGTATATACGTTATGAATTTATTATAATACGCAAATATGATTGCTGGGTAATAAAAAAATTGGAAGTTGCCCTTTGAATTTATGAATACACAGAAATCTGTAATTCTGTGTTGAATACAAATACAGAAGAATATTTTGCTCACTAAAAAAGAACATGTAAAGAGTGTGTAAGAGTTAAGGATCAGGCAACAGGCCAGTGAGGTAGACTGATATATTTCCCACCTTGGCACAAACTTGGGCTCACCTATTTATTTTCTAAATACTCCTAACACATGACGCAGCTTCCTTCCTACACTTGGCTCCCCAAGCAATATTGTCCTGTTCGTTAAACTTTACCCAAGACTATAATATTGTTTCTTTGCTCCTGCTTATAAATGCCTTTTCTATACACCAATGTGGAATAAGTAACTCCAGTCTCTTTACAAACTTTGAGGGACACTAATAAAGGACTATTCAGTATACTAGTTTCAAATTATAATTTGTGATGATGGAAACTTCTGCAACGGCCACCCCCTGGAGGGAAGTTCCCATGAGGGAGCAGGACGTCGGAGATGTAGATGGATGGATAGATAGATAGATAATAGAAACATGCAGCAACTTTATATATCACTATTCACCATCAAGTGAAATAACTTTACAGTTTAGGTTTGTGTATTCCTATCATAAAGCATGGGTTCACCTTGTTTAACATTTCAGTAATCCAAGAAAGATAGAACTGAACTTAATTTGTTCCATCCCTTTATCTTGCAGTGCTTACGGATCAGCGCCAAAGATGTAGTGGAGGATATGAAGTTGTTCATGTCTGGGAAGGGTCTGTCAGGACGGGGCCGTGCAGCGAGGGCCAGCCGCGCCGAACACATCCCTCCCCCACCCCAGGAACCTGCCCCTGAGCCACCCCTTGCCAATGGTTACCGAGGAGACTTTTGTAAGTACCTTTGTGTTGTTGTCAAGGGAATTTATGAATGCACAGAAATCTGTAACTCCACGTTAAATTCAAATACAACAGAATGTTTTGCTCACCGAAAGAGGATGTGGATACATTTGATAGTTGGTACCACTTTCCAGTTCATTATGCTGAATGAGGAGCTTATGCAGAACTTTAAAAACTTCTGTACAGTAATAAGATTCATAAATTCACTTTACTGTATTTGTTGTAAAATATGCATGTGAATTTTTTTTTTATGAATGCCATGTTTAAGATGTTAATATATGGCTGACGAATAGCATATATTACGGATCTGCTCGTATAAAAGGGGGAAATACTCTGAATGTCCATTCGCGAGAACTTTGTTGTTAATTGTTTTACGTGCGGTTATGATTTTGTCTTGACACCCTCTTCTTCTGAATGGGGACCCAGTATTTGCTTATGCAATATTAACACAAACCCTCATGCAGAAATTTTGTTAATACCTGAAATGCTGAACAATTATGGAAAGATATCCCTATTTTTTTTGTCTTACTGTGGATGGAACCAGCCCTTTGATTGACATAGTGTAGTATAGAGAAAGCTGACCACAAAAAGAAAAGACATACCTTCAAATAGGTAGCTACATATACATACAGTATATTGAGAAATGAACATCGGCAGTACTGGTGCTTGTTCCATGTAGTATTTTTGCAAGTATCTCAAATACGTCTTCAGATGAACACACACATTCAGGCCTGTCATCTGGCAGCATCAAATGAGAAATTGGAATTCACCTGTTTGTAAAAACTATAATTCTAAATTTAATGAATGTCTACATATACTACTTTCATGTAATTTCATGCTAAGAAAAGAAAAGCATACGTACAGTCATCCTGGACAGCGAGCTAACACATGATAATCAGGAGGATCAGACCAGATTTTAGAGCGTGGCAAGTACATATTGTCTGTCGTACAGTTTTGTCATGCTTATTTTGTCTTTAATAAGTTAATATGTGAATCTACCTCATAAAAGTACCTTTCGTGGCATTGATAAGCTATTTTGCTGACACTGTCCTGGATCAGAGCTCCACTGAATGAATAACTGCCTCATTTTAGGTCTCTAAACAGTCTGGGATCACCTTGTTTTCAAGGTTTGCATTGCAATGTGTAGCGACCATCATGTTAGGATAGTCTTACGTTGTGTGTGTGTGTGTGTTCTCGAGTTGGCAACAAGAAATGAAACAGAGCGTGCAAATCGGCAAGGGACAGGGCGTCTGGTGCCGACTTGTGGCGTCCGCGGGATGAGTGCACGGTGGGCCTGCTGGCGGGGACGTGCACCAGCAGGGAGGGAGATGCCGTGGTTTCCGGGAGGGTGGAGGTGGAGGCGGCGGCGCGTGACGTGTTCTTGGCGGCCTCACCACCACCACCCCTCTACCTCCCTCCCTCCCCTGGCGGCCAGTTCCGTTATTGTTGGTCCTCCAGGCCCTTCACCATCACAACATAAGATTCTACGCCGATTAGTCAGTCTCTCTCTCTCTCTCTCTCTCTCTCTCTCTCTCTCTGTAATTATATGCAGGCTATGCTGTTTATCATTGTACTGTAACGTGACAAGGCTGGGCCGTCAAGGGCCGTGAAGTCTTTTTCACAAATGTGTTTGTGAATAAAAGTTTCAATCAATCAATCTCTCTCTCTCTCTCTCTCTCTCTCTCTCTCTCTCTCTCTCTCTCTCTGTTGTGGCTGTCATCATCTTTCTGGCCGCGAGAATGCGTGGTGAGGCGTTGTGTCGTGCAGTGTTTTGGACGCGTTGGTTTTGCAGCTGTTGTCGCCGAGTCGTTGCGGCGAGGCAGAGTCAAGTCTGGCAGGCAGGCTGGTCGGGGAGTTTCATTTTTTTATTGACGTTACTACGTGATCTTGCGTTTTCTTTTATTACGTTATGGCGTTGGTTGTGGCGGGAACAGCGTCGTTTGGTGCCTCGTGCTTTCCTCCGGCCTGTCGAAGCGTCGCCGCGAGGCCTCGTTACCGCCGCTCTTGGTCGCCGTCATGGGTGTGCTGGAGCGTAATTTGCATGAAAAGTAGCCAATCCTGCTGTGTTCTCAGGCGTCGGGGGAAAGGGTCGCGGCCACCGTCATCTGTATGCTCACGGTTATACTTCATTATGGGAACGCTTCATCCTATTTACCTAATTACCCAAGAGATATAGTACCGGTGTGTCTCATTAATTCAAGGTTTTCGAGGTAGCAACGTGCGCATCTTGCAGGGTGTTTGTGAATCTGAATTTCTGAAGCGACGGTGTAGACGGGAATTTTAAAATGTGAAGGCAATTACATAAAGGCAATATTCACAGACTTATTGTCCTGTATTCGTTTCTTTCCTTAAAATTGGTTCTCGCTGGATAAAAGCAGTGCGGTTGAGAATTGGGTTAGGTCACGTGTCGAAAGTTTACGAGCGACGTCACGCCCTTGTTTGAAACGGAATGACGTGCCAGGAAGAAAAGATCAAAGTTTTATATACTCGTGCAGTGACCAATCGTTTTCGTGCAGGAGATCACTATAATGAGGGACAGGCGTAAAGGTGTATATTACCATCGTATTGCATAAGAAAGGGAACGGAGAATAAGGGAAAGACAGAAAGAGTAGGAGGTCCTCAGTTGTTATCTCCACAACCATTTCTTTGGGGAGGTGAGGAGGAAGGGGGAGGGAAGGGGAGGAGTTGTTGGTGATGGAGATGTAAGAGGAGATGGGCAAGGAGACGAAGGTAGAGGGCCTCGGTTGTTGTTATCTCCGCGACCATTTCTTTGGGGAGATGAGGAGGAAGGGGGAGGGAAGGGGAGGAGTTGTTGGTGATGGAGATGTAAGAGGAGATGGGCAAGGAGATGAAGGTAGGTGGGCCTCGGTTGTTATCTCCGCGACCGTTTCTTTGGGGAGGTGAGGAGGAAGGGGGAGGGAAGGGGAGGAGTTGGTGGTGGTGGAGATGTAGGAGGAGATGGGCAAGGAGATGAAGGTTGGAGGGCCTCGGTTGTCGTTATCTCCGCGACCGTTTCTTTGGGGAGGTGAGGAGGAAGGGGGAGGGAAGGGGAGGAGTTGGTGGTGGTGGAGATGTAGGAGGAGATGGAGAAGGAGATGTAGGAGGAGATGGAGAAGGAGATGAAGGTTGGAGGGCCTCGGTTGTCGTTATCTCCGCGACCGTTTCTTTGGGGAGGTGAGTAGGAAGGGGAGGAGTTGGTGGTGGTGATGTAAGTGGAGATGGGCAAGGAGATGGAGGAGTGAGGGACCGAGGGTTGCGTCGGCGAGGAGAGGCGGTGCTGCGGCAGTGTTTACGTGAGAGTGGACGGCTGAGGACAGGTCTTCCCTGCCGCGAGTCTGGCGCGAGGCACTGGCGCCATACAGTGAGGAGCCTCCTGCAGGTGGCGGCGGTGTTGGGGGTGGAGGGACTGTAGAGGTGGTGGTGGTGCGGCGGATACTGTTCTCTCGGGTGTGTCGTGAACGGCTGATCGTGTTTGTGTAGCACACGCGCGCGCGCACTTTTGTGTGTGTGTGTGTGTGTGGCGACTGGCCGGTACACACACACACATCGCAATGTGGATCCAGTTATAGGGACATCATCCATGCTAGCGGCGGAGAGAGAGAGAGAGAGAGAGAGAGAGAGAGAGAGAGAGAGAGAGAGAGAGAGAGAGAGAGAGAGAGAGAGAGAGAGTACACAAATCACTCGAAATCCTAGCAATATTGTCGGGAGAGAGAGAGAGAGAGAGAGAGAGAGAGAGAGAGAGAGAGAGAGAGAGAGAGAGAGTACACAAATCACTCGAAATCATACAATATTGTCGGTATGGAGCGCAAGTATCGAGCAGGAATTACGTAGCTCCACTCCACCGCAGCGGGGACGAAAATCTGCGGCGAGTTGACCACCGTATGGATGGACTGTGGACTTGTGTTTGGTGGAAGGGAGACGGCGATGTGGATGTAAAGAATGGCGTAGCTGTGTGGATTGGGTTAGTGTAGGGAAGGACACTGGTATAGTTAATCAAGCGTGCCTGTGTGGGAGTGGGGGAAACTGAAACACGGGTATAGCTAGATGAATTTAGGCAAATGTGCTGAAGTGACTTGAGTGAGTGAGTGGGTGGGTGGGTGGGGGGGGGTAATTATTAGAGCAGATAGGGAGCTTGGGAAAACGTTGGATGAGTGGCTATGAACGTTGGATGGATGGCTATGAACGTTGGATGAGTGGCAATGAACGTTAAGGACCTTATCGGAAATTTAAGGACCACTTCGGAAATCAGCGTTTATATACAAATACATTAATACGTTATCCTCATGTGTTGGGAGGAGGGCTGGCAGGTGTAATCGGGAAGGTGTGACGGAGTGAAGTGTACTACAACACACACACACACACACACACACACACACACACACACAGGTGGAGGCCGGGATTACAATGACCCCAACCCAGCGTACGTATATGGTTCCCTCCCTTTCCCTCCCCCTATCCACCCACCCACCCACCCTCTCTCCCTCCCTCCCTTACCAAATACGCTTCCTCGCCCGCGCTCCCTCCTGCTTCCTCCTTCTCTTCATGTCTCGCCTCATCCTTTCACCTGCTTATAATTCATCGTTCTTGCAACTCGTATAATACTTTTTTAATCTTTCCTTCCTGGTCATTGTTAAACTGACTTGTGTTCGACCCCTCCTCCTGCTTCCCCTCTCTCTCTCTCGCTCCCATGGCCTTCACTCTTGCCCTTTGCCTGGCTTGAGTTAAATTGAAGATGCCTATCGAGAGAGGGGAAGGGAAGAGGGATTTTCCCCCACGGTATCATGTGACCGGTCTTTCTTTTGATAACTTTTCCCGGAGTATTTTTGTGGTCATACCTTTTTTTCATTTTCAAGGCTGTTAGGAAAGTGATTTGGGTCTTCGTTTGCTCTCCAGTAGACTATAATTTCGTTGTTACAGTTTTTTTCGCTTTTGTTTCTTCCCTTTATTATCTGTAACGTCCTTCCTCTCCTGTTCCTCCCCTTCTTCAGAGCCGCTCTCTCCCACTTGGATCTCCATTTGCTCTCCAATAGACTATAATTTCGTTGTTACAGTTTTTTTCGCGTCTGTTTCTTCCCTATATTATCTGTTCCCTTCTTCAGAGCTGCTCACTCCCATCAGTACTTCCTCTTTCCCTCTCTCCCTCTCCCTCGCCACTCCGCAACGCTTCCCGCTGTGCATACCCCGCCTCCCTCTTTGGCCCCTCGGCACCTGTCCCCCTCCACCGACTGACCTTGACTCACCTTGGGGCCTCCTGTACCGCTGTTGTCCGCGAGCTTCACCGTCACCATCGCCACCACCACCATCATCACCACCATAGCCATCCTTAACACCATCACCATCATCCTCCTCCTCACCTCCGCCACCGTGTGTTATGGCATTGTTAAAAGTATTAGTCAAGGAATATGAGAATCGCAGACCTGGACGCACAGATAGATAGATAAATAGCTAGATAGATTGATAGATGGATGGATAGATAGATAGATAGATAGATAGATAGATAGATAGACCACACGTTGTAAAATACGGTCGAAATACATGAAGTTAACGAAGCAAAACACACACACACACACACACACACACACACACACTGAAGCGAAGCGGGGATATGGAAGTCGGGCGTCAAGAAGGAAGAAAAGTGGTCTACAAACCTGAAGGAGACAATACCGCACCAGTAAAAAAAAAAAAAAGGGAAAAATAAAGAATAAGTCAAGAAAAACGAAGGTCAGGGGAGAACTGATCAAGGTCGCTGAAGGCACGCACGCAGGCTCCTCTTGACACGCTGCCTCGTCTCGCTCCTATGCACATGAGCCCCCCCCCCACTCCCATTGCTACCTTTAGAGCCCTCATAGGCATTACACACAAGCCCTACATGCAACCCCTCTCCTGCGTCCCTCTCTGTACCCTTCCCTCTCACCTGTCCTGCGCTTCACTGTCTGTCCTGAGAGTGAGAAATATGTCGCTCTATTGTGCTATATACGGAAGCGCTGTCAGTGGAATGTTCGTCTTGTTCTGTTTTGGGGTTTGATTTTGCGGTATGTTCAGAGTCTTGCCTACTGGATATTTGGATTTCTTTTTCTATTTTTTTTGTCATTTTTCCTCGTCACGTCGCTCATGGCCGCCAAGTCTGTGAAATTCTGGAAAGTGGCGCAGGGGAGTGTTTTTTTTTTTGTGTGTGTGTGTGTGTTCGTTTTGAGATTTTAAGTTGAAGGGCTTTATATATTTTTTTTTATTATTTTTTTCCCCTCAGCTGCTGGACGTGATGTTAGGTCTTGTTTTGTCTTCGCTCTTGGCAGTAACGTGTGTGTGTGTGTATGTGTGTGTGTGTGTGTGTGTGTGTGTGTGTGTGTGTGTGTGTCTCTCTCTCTCTCTCTCTCTCTCTCTCTCTCTCTCACACACACACACACACACACACACACACACACACACACACACACACACACACACACACACACACACACACACACACACCTATCATTAGTTTTCCTGGCAACTGTTACAGACTTGTGGCAATGGTAGTGTGGGATAACTGTACATAGTGTGTGGATGCTGGGATGCTACCGAGACTTATGCAGTTACAAGCTATATACAGTTACAAACCAGTATATATAAGCAGCTTGTCTGTAGTGGCATGGCAAGTCTTCAAATACGGAGATACAAGAAGCCAAGAAAATGAATCGTGTGTAAAGAACGTTAATGGATATGAGAATCAACGGTTTATTTATTTATTTATTTACAACAAAGGAGACAGCTCAAGGGCACACACACAAAAGGAAACAATAATAAAAAAAAGTCCGCTACTCGCTGCTCCTAAAAAGAATCCAAAGAGGTGGCCGAAAGAGAGGTCAATTTCGGATACTTTGCCAGATTGTTTTTCTCAGCCTCCTAATCTTCCCAATTTCCGACCCCAATTACTGCCTTCATATTTAGTTCTCGTTAAAATGGTTAATTATTAGTGTTTTTTTGGCAACAGCTATAGCTCAGAAACCAGTAAATACAAGGCTCTGAGTACGATAATCTGGGAATGGATATGATAATGTGTTAAAAGCATCTGTCATATGTCTTGTTACGGGATGGCAGGCATGGGAAGGGAAGGGCAGCTACGCGGAGGCTTGCCCGGGTTGAGTGTCTGGGGTGAAGCCGGCGGGTGAGTGAAGCAACGCGGCTCGTGGTGTATGTTCCCCGTTGGTTAGTAGTTAGATAGGAGACATAACGAATGATGAAAATGGACGCAAGACACTGCCGCAGTTTAAGGTTGACACAAGAAAACGCCGACAGTTGACACTTACATTTGATAAGGCGTTCGTAGAGGTAGAGGGAGTTTTTGAGCCTAGTGATAGTTTGACAAGGCCTCTGCAATATGGATGTATAAAAAAAAAAAAAAAACATAAGAAGTTACACACCTACATTTGATAAGGCGTTCGTAGAGGTAGAGGGAGTTTTTGAGCCTAGTGATAATCTGACAAGGCCTCTGCAATATGGATGTATAAAAAAAATAAAAAAATAAACATGAGAAGTTACACACCTACATTTGATAAGGCGTTCGTAGAGGTAGAGGGAGTTTTTGAGCCTAGTGATAGTTTGACAAGGCCTCTGCAATATGGATGTATATAAAAAAATAAAAAACACATTAGAAGTTACACACGTACATTTGATAAGGCGTTCGTAGAGGTAGTGTTATTGTTGCCATGGGGAGTTTTTGAGCCTAGTGATAATCTGCCAAGGCCTCTGCAATATGGATGTATAAAAAAAAATAAACATGAGAAGTTACACACCTACATTTGATAAGGCGTTCGTAGAGGTAGTGTTATTGTTGCCATGGGGAGTTTTTGAGCCTAGTGATAGTTTGACAAGGCCTCTGCACCATGGAAGTATATATATGTAAAAAAAAAAAAAATTGAGAAGTTACACACCTACATTAATATTGATCAGGTGTTCGTAGAGGTAGTGTTATTGTTACCATGGGGAGTTTTTGAGCCTAGTGATAGTTTGACAAGGCTTCTGCACCATGGATGTAAAAACCACTCCTGAGAACCTGACTTATCTTCTTCATGGCCTTGGGAACTATTTGTTGAGACCCGAAAACGTCTAAGAATACGGACCAATGATGCATTATAGTTGGAAGGCGTTTTGATACTCCCTTCTTGAAAGAGTTAAAGGGGCAATTACACTGGGCAAATTTTCCGTGGATCTTCAGTCAAACCACGATTTCCGCTGGCGTTTTTCTCATATTTCCGTGGTTTTCTGACGTGTCCACGATCTTCCAAAGCTACAGTAGATTTCACCGAAGGACGGAACTACTTGAGAGGTGTTTTAATACTCCCTTCTTGAAAGAGTTAAAGGGGCAATTACACTGGGCAAATTTTCCGTGGATCTTCAGTCAAACCACGATTTCCGCTGGCGTGGTTCTCATATTTCCGTGGTTTTCTGACATGTCCACGATCTTCCAAAGCTACGGTAGATTTCACCGAAGGACTTTGGTATTACTCATCATCATCAGCAGCAATAACAAGAAACAAATGAGAACCTCGCTAGCGGAAATCGTGGTTTGACTGAAGAGTGTGAGTGTGAGACTGAAGAGTGTAATAGCCCCTTTAAGTCGTAGGAAGGTAGCGGCGTCCAAGTCCATCTCTACCTTGGGTCCACTCGTTAGTCTTTTGTTCCTGAGGTGGTGAAGGATTTTTTTGACCAAACGTACCAGCCACGCGCGTGTTGCAAATGTCCTCGTCACTGTAGGTTTTGCTTGGCTGACGTTGCTGGGACTGACATATACAGGAGTCTTTAGGTGAAGGACGCGGCTAAGGGGACCCAGAAGTGAAACAATGCCTGCTTTGTGTGTGTGCGCGCGCTGGTGAACTAGACCGAGGACCAATGGTGAGGGAAACAGCGTCCTCTAAAGTTGCTGCCTGCGATTTTAGGATTGAACGCTGGGACTGACATATACAGGAGTCTTTAGGTGAAGGACGCGGCTAAGGGAACCCAGAAGTGAAACAAGGCCAGCTTTGTGAGTGTGTGCGCTGGTGAGCTACAGTAGAGTGAGGACCGAGGGAAAGGAAGCTGTATCTGTAACCTGTCCTCTGACGTTACTGCAGGAGTCTTTAGGTGAAGGACGCGGCTAAGGGAACCCAGAAGTGAAACAAGGCCAGCTTTGTGAGTGTGTGCGCGCTGGTGAACTACAGTAGAGTGAGGACCGAGGGAAAGGAAGCTGTATCTGTAACCTATCCTCTGACGTTACTGTGTGTGTGATTTTAGTATAGTGATCGTTCTTTCTTCCGAACCCACCACCACCACCACCACTACTGCTTCACTATTACAGCCTTTAAAAGTGTGATATTGAGAGTAATCCCTCTCCTCCCAAACCCCAACACCCCTACCACCGCTACTCATTACCAGCAACACTCCCACCATCGCAGTCACCACCACCATCACCCCCAGCACCAAGATGGGCTTCGTGCGTGCTGGCTACTTTACCAATGGTGAGTGGGAGGTGCATCCTGTTGACCCGTTGAAGAAAATTGTTTATGGATAAGAAATAATTGTGAGGTGGGTGATGCCGGGATATTGGAAAGTTGTTTATCTGCTTCACAGTCACCATGAATAGTTTGTGCGCCATTTCGTGTTCTAGTTTGTATTCGAGGAGGAAAAATTAATGGCAAATTGAGCCGAATTTAAACACGAACATATTACCTCCAGTGGAACATTACCTCATTGAGAGCCTTCTAGTTTCCTCCTTTTTCATTGTGAGGTGTTGTTGTTTTTCCTTTCGCTATATTTCTTCGCCTCGTCATATGTATTACCTCCATATAACCTCCACAGCCTTCCTTATCTGCGCCATATTGCCAGATTAGTTTCCTTTTCATTGTGGTGTTATTTTTTTCCTTACGCTATTTTTCTTCGCCTCGTCATATGTATTACCTCCATATAACCTCCACAGCCTCCCTTATCTGTGTTATGCTGGGCCAGATTAGTTTGTTTAGCTTAATTCCTCGTCTTTAACATCAGGTTCAGGTTCAGGTGGGAAGCATCATAGCCTTTGCAACGGCGCTTCCCTATCGTGTTTCTCCTCTCAATCGGTCAAGTTCCTCCGTTGGTGTTCCCTTTTCATCCACCTCCCATACACTATTTTCCGAGCTGCTTCTATCCATTCTTCTCTAAACAGTTGATCGCCAATGATGTTTTCTTGTTCTATATAAGCTTTTGATTTTCTCCTTATTTTCACATCCCATACACTATTTTCTTAGCTTCTATCCAATCTTCTCTAAACAGTAGATCGCCAATGTTGTTTTCTTGTTCTATATAAAGTCTTTGCAAAGGTCTTGATTTTCTCCTTATTTCCACATCTCATTCACTAGGTATTTTCTGAGCTGCTTCTATCCAATCTTCTCTAAACAGTAGATCGCCAATGTTGTTTTCTTGTTCTATATAAAGTCTGCAAAGCTCTTGATTTTCTCCTTATTTCCACATCTCATTCACTATTTTCTTAGCTTCTATCCAATCTTCTCTAAACAGTAGATCGCCAATGATGTTTTCTTGTTCTACAGTAAGAACATAAGAACGTAAGGAGTCTGCAAGAGGCCGGTTGGCCTATACAAGGCAGCTCCTGTACACTCAACCCCACCTAACCTCACCATCCATGGCTTTATCTAACCTCTTCTTGAATGTATCTATGGTATTGGCACCCACAACATGGCTCCCAAGCCTGTTCCATTCGTCCACCACTCTATTAGTGAACCAATTCTTGCCTGTGTCTTTGTTGAATCTGAATTTGTCTAACTTAAAACCATTTCCACGCGTCCTACCTGGCTCTTTCACTCTCAAAATTTTATTGACATCCCCTTTATTAAATCCCTTCATCCATTTATAAACTTCGATCAAGTCTCCTCGCACCCTTCGCCTTTCTAGAGAGTGTAGATTTAACTGCTTTAGCCTGTCTTCATAAGGCAAGTTCCTCACCCCCTGAATCATCTTCGTCATCCTCCTCTGTACAGATTCTAACATCTTGATATCCATTCTATTATAGGGTTACCAGATCTGAACTGCATAATCGAGATGAGGTCGAACTAGTGCTAAGTAAAGTTTGAGGATGACTTCAGCGCTCCTATTGCTCACGCTCCTTGAGATGAAACCTAGTACTCTGTTTGCCCGATTTTTAGCCTGAATGCATTGAGCCCTAGGACGGAGGTCAGCGCTCACTAGGACTCCTAAGTCTCTCTCACGCCCAGACCTGCTTAGAGGAGTGTCATTTAAGGAGTAATTGTGTAAGGGGTTATTCCTACCTACGACATTGAATTCCATCTGCCACTTCCTTGCCCAATCATATAGTCTGTCAAGCTCATCCTGGAGAATGGTAGCGTCGCTGTCTGATTGGATTACTCTACCGATCTTGGTATCATCTGCGAACTTACTGACATCGCTACTGATTCCTGTGTCCAAGTCATTGATGTAAATAATAAAAAGCAGAGGACCCAGCACCGACCCCTGTGGGACTCCACTCGTAACACTGCCCCATTCAGATTTCTTACCATTGATTTGCACTCTCTGCTTCCTACCACTAAGCCACGCCCTGATCCAGCTCAAAACTTTCCCATCTACGCCGTGAGCCTGTAATTTTAGTAATAGCCGGTGATGAGGGACTTTGTCGAACGCTTTACTGAAATCTAGATATAATATGTCATAGTTTTCATCTCTGTCCACCGCCTCGATTACTTTAGTGTAGAAGGACAACAGGTTAGTAAGGCAAGACCTACCCTTTGTGAACCCATGTTGTGAGTCATGAATTAAATTATGCTTTTCTAGATGGGCCGTAATGCTCCTGGATATAATCGACTCTAACATCTTTCCCACAACTGATGTTAAGCTAATTGGGCGATAGTTTGAGGTGGCTGACTTGTCTCCCTTTTGAAAATCGGCGTCACATTAGCTACTTTCCATTGATTGGGCACATACCCAGAATTTACCGACATTTTAAAGATATCGGCAAGAGGGCCACTAAGGACTTCCTTGCACTCTTTCAGAACCCTTAGGAATACTTCGTCTGGGCCCGGCGATTTGTTTTCTTCAACCTACCAATCTCATCCTGGACTACTTGCCTAGTGATGATCACATCCCTCAACTTGTCGTTCTCGTCACCCTCATATATCTGAACTCTCTCCGGAATGGTTGTTAGATTTTCCTGCGTGAAAACTGAGAGGAAATAGTCATTCATCATTTGGCTCATATCTTCTCCATTCTCAACGAGCTCGCCCTTGTTTGTTTTCAACGGTCCAATTCTGTCCCTTGTTTTCGTCCTGTACAATTTGAAGAAGCCCTTGGGATCGCTCTTGGCCTCGTTGGCTACCCTAATCTCATAATTTCTTTTTGCAAGGCGGGTGTTCTTCTTCACCGACCTGGCTAGCTCAACATACCTACCCCTGAGGTGGATCTCTCCGTTCTTTATTTTCCTATAAATTCCTCTCTTCAAGCCTATTTCATGCTTGAGTCTGCGGGTCATCCATTTGGGGTCGTTATTTTCCTTCCTACGTGCTTGGTAAGGGATATGCTGTCTCTGACCCTCTGCAATTTCTCTAACTAAATTATTGTAGGTCATTTCTACATGGTTCCCCTGTCTTTCCGGTTCCAGCCCTGAGATCTGGCCCTCATCCAGCCCTAAGGTTTCCCAATTTACCTCCTCAAGGTGTTTTCTGAGCCCCTCATAATCAGCTCTTCTAAAATCCTGCACCAACACTGGGTTGAGTTCATGGGTCACCAGTCTAATTTAAACCTAATTTCATTGTGATCACTGCAACCTAATTATCCCACAACATCAAGCTCGCTGATCATATACTCGGTGTTAGTTAAGACCAAGTCCAGAATGTTGTTACCCCTGGTGGACTCTGTTACTGTCTGCTTGAGAAAATTATCTTGTATTACTTTCAGAAAATCCTCAGACTCTAGATCACCCACCACGCCTTCCCAATCTATATTCCTATAGTTAAAATCCCCCATTATGCAGACATTTTTGCTCCTGCTCGCCCTGCCTACCTCTTGTAGTAGTATATCAGTGTCCTGCCTGCTGAGGTTGGGTGGCCTGTAAAGAACCCCTAGAATTAGTTTGTCCTTCCCTTTGTGGACGTCCACCCAAACTGATTCTGAGTCGCCATTTGTTTGAATAGAGTTGTTAGCGGAACATTTAAGTGTGTCTTTAACATAAAGTGCCACCCCCCCTCCCCTTCTTCCCTTTCTATCTTTGTGAAACATCTGGTAACCATCTATTTCATACTCAGACATGAAGTTTTTGTTGGCAGTATCTACCCATGTTTCCGTGATAGCTATAATGTCGAATTTCTCGACACATGCTTTCCCCCTCAGTAGATCTATCTTGTTCCTGAGACTCCTACTGTTGGTGTAATAAGCCGTTAGCCCATCCTTTCTTATATCCTTTCGATTTCTCCTGCGCCCCCTAGTCCCAGTCTGCGATGCACTGACAGGCCCTCCCCCCTCGCCTACTCTAAAAATCCTGTAGGGTGCTAAGTGATCGCTCGAGGGAGTCTGCGAGAACCTCCACCCCTGGGTGACAGGTGCACGCCATCCTTGGCATACAAGGTGCCTTTATTGTAGAAGAGGTCCCAATTGTCAAGGAAAAGCCAACCATTTCGCTTACAGTGGGCCGCCAGCCTGCTGTTTACTGCTAAGGCTCTGGAAAGCCATCCCTCTCCCAACCCCCTCCTCGGCAAAACCCCACAAACAGCCGGCACCCCCCCGAAGTCCCTCACTTTAGCAAACGATTCCCTGAAGCGCCGAAATATCTCTTCGCTACCCACCTTACCGATGTCATTACCACCGTAACTGCAGAAGACGATTGGCTGTGTCCCCTCCCCTGCTAAAATTTCCTCCATTCTGTCAGATACGTGCTGGATGCCTGCCCTGGAAAGCACACTGAAGCCTATTTTCCTTATCCCTTGAACAAAAGGACCTGTCACTGAACCTGACTGGAGAGGCCCCACCCACCAGTACTTTCCTCGTATTAACTATGTCAGTAGACGGAAGGGAAGCCGCTACAGGAGGAGAGGGAGGGGCAGCAGGGAGTGGGAGGAGGAGGAGGAGGAGGAGGAGGAGGAGGAGGAGGATAAGGAGGAGGAGTAGGACGATGAGTGGAAGAAGGACCGAGAGGAAGGGGATGACGTCGAAGGGGGAGGGGGAGGAGGAGGTGGCTGAGGTGGTGGCGGAGGTGGTGGGGAGGCAGGGAGGAGGAGGGAGGGATGCAGGGAGGAGGAGGAGGAGGCGGGGGAGGTAGTGGTAGCAGCGGAGGGGGGAGGTGATGTGGGGGAGGACAAGGAGAGAGAATGCGAGGAAGAGCAGGAAGAGACGGAAGGGAGGGAAGAGGTGGAGGAAAGGGGAGAGGGGGGTGATGAATGAGAATCAGCGGCGGCGGGGAAGGGAAGTATGGTGGGTGTGGAGTGGGAGATGGCGGGTGAGGAGAGGGGAGAGGGGAGGAGAGGAGAGAAGCGGTTGGAGGAGTGGAAGGGAAGAGGGAGATGCAGGAGGAGGGGGAAGTGAAGGGAGAAGGCACTAGCGAGGAGGGGGAGGCAGGCAGGAGAAGGGAGGCTGCTGTATGGGGAGAAACAGGGGTGGAAGGAAGGGGGGGTGAGGTACCCCCGCGAGTAGATGAGCAGGAACACCTGCTACACGCTGTGACTCGCTCCGCCAAATATTTCATGTCCCGCGTTAACGAGTGGATCGTGGATTCCAGGTGCTTGATTTTTCTTTCATCTTGCTCTGCCTTGATGCAGAAACGGCAAGTCTCGCTTGCCCCGTTACTTGTCCTAAAGTACTGCGGAGCTTGGCGAAGGCCACAGTTAGAACAACGTTTCAAATTTGAGGGCATATTGGCTGATCCTTCCGCGGAGCGTAGTGAGACAGAGGGTCCCGGGTGAAACAAAGGGTCCCCTGGGAATACGGCCGGCGAGCGGGGTGTCTGGTGGCCTGGAAATTTCCGTTTAACAAGGAAAATCACAGCCTGAAACAGCACCTAATATGAACACTTCCTGGAAAATGAATAGGAAAAAAAAAAAAAAAAATACGTGTAGAACGTTTAGAAGGAGCTTGCGTGCACCACTGTGAGGTTGTGAGATGTATGGGGTTAGTACAGCGAAGGAAAGCAAGTGTGTTAAGGTGAGGGTGATGGAATGTAATGAATCAGAAATAACACTTAGCAGAGCAGAGTGTTGGGTTGTAGTAGAGTGTTGGGTAGTAGTAGTTGTTGTTCAGTCACTGCAGCACACTACAGCAACAGAACAGCCTCAGGAACCGCTGGGTAGCAGATAAGGAGCCAAAGCGTCGAAACACTGAGGAGCAAGGTGACACACGTGTACCCCCGAGGCCGGGGCAGGGTCTTTGCAAAGCTCTTGACTTTCTCCTTATTTTTTCATTCCTTTTACAGCAGAGGAGTCAGTTCAAGGGCATAAAAAAGGGAAACAAATGTGAAAATAAAGCCCGCTGCTCGAATTATCCAGGGCACCACTCACCTCGGCGTCTCCTGCGTGTGTACCGGAGCTCCTTTCCTCCCTAAGCCCCCGTTTATCTTCTTCATAGGCTGTCAGTCGCTTGTATTTATTTTGAATTTAATCTTGAACTTGATTTGCCTCCGTGATTCCTCGATGGACTTCCGTTTATCTTCTTCCCCCCGCTCACTACGCATCAGTTTCCTTTATTTACCTCGCTGTCGCTCCACCATGTGCCTCTCGTGCTTCCTGTTTCCCCCGCCACTGCACTCCACGCCGCCCTTCTTCGGTAACTGTCTGGTCTCGCCGCCTGTCATTTTATCTTTTTTTTATTACAGTAAAGGAGACAGGCCAACAAAAAAACATGAAAGAAAGCAGATATCCCCAGTATATTGCCGTTCTGAAGAAGAAAAAAAATACATGAGATGAAATAGTTTGTGGTATTCAGTTCCAGATGTGCATTGAAAAAACAAAAGTGGTTATTGGAAACGTTGAAAAAAAAGTGGTTATAGGAAACGTTGAAAAAAAAGTGGTTATAGGAAACGTTGAAAAAAAAGTGGTTATAGGAAGCTTCTAGGGATGGTAGTAGGTTAGTAAAGTTGGGGCGTTCCAGTGAGATAAAATGACGAGAAATGAAAGAGCTGAGATACTCGTCAGCTCTTGCATTACGGAGTTGGACAGCATACTCGTCAGCTCTTGCATTACTGAGTTGGACAGCATACTCGTCAGCTCTTGCATTACTAAGTTGGACAGCAAGAGGGCCACATTCTTAAATATTTCGGCGGGCAGGCACACAGAATTGACAAGTCTTTCGGAGGTGTAGTGGCTGTTCCCATGGGTAAATTTACGACACTGGTGGTAGTTTTTTTTTTTGACAGTAGAGGAAACGGTTCAAGGGGAAAACAAAAAAGGAAACAATAATGAATAAAAAAGCCCGCTACTCACTGCTTCTACAAAAGAGTCAAGAGGAGTGACCGACAAAGCTTATGTGCGATGAACGTGAAAAGACTCATGAGAAACCGAATCTAGTTTTTGTTGTCTTAGTTGTAGTAAGTGTTGTTTTGTAGTGGTAATAGTAGTAGTGGTACATTACTCTAAGATAAAAAATAAAGATAACAGCTAAAGGGCGAATCAGTATGTTCTCCTATTAAGGCCACACGGTTAAGAGGCCTAACCTAACCTAACCTAACCTAACCTGCGATCTCTAAACTATATTCGATTAATCTTTTGGGGTTAACTTCTGCATATTTTTTTGGAGCATCGTTTTTCGGGCTTATTTGTTCTAGTCTTGGTGTGTCTACATTACTGTAAGATAAAGAAAAATATATATAACATCTAGAGGGCGAATCAGTATGTTCTCCTATTGAGGCCACACGGTACAGAGGCCTAACCTAACCTAACCTAACCTAACCTACGATCTCTAAACTATATTCGATTGATCTTTTTGTGGCCAACTTCTGCATATATTTTATTGGAGCATCGTTTTTCGTGCTTATTTGTTCAACTCTTGGTGTGTCTACATTACTGTAAGATAAAGAAAAATATATATAACATCTAGAGGGCGAATCAGTATGTTCTACTGAGGCCAAACGAAAAAGAGGCCTAACCTAACCTAACCTAACCTAACCTAACGTACGATATCTAAACTATATTCGATTGATCTTTTCGTGGCCAACTTCTGCATATATTTTTTGGAGCATTAGTTTTCGGGCTTATTTGTTCTAGTCTTGGTGTGTCTACATTACTCTAAGATAAAGAAAAATATATATAACAGCTTGAGGGCGAGTCAGTATGTTCTCCTATTGAGGCCACACGGTACAGAGAGGCGGGGGCGGGTTCCATTGCATTACTTCCCTCGCCCACTTGCCGGCTCTTATCTCCGCGGCGTTCACCTTGAGAGGGCAGCCTTGTGCATTGAGATAATCCGAGCGGAGGAGTAGTGATCGTGCCGCCAGTATCGTGACATCGGCGGCATGAAAGGAAGACGCGTGGTGGTGGTGGTGGCGGGGGGGGGGATGAAGGGCCTCCATTCCCCCTCTCTCCCACCCGGCCCCTCTGCCTTAAGAAACTGCGCCGCGCCCTTGACAATGGACGTATCTTTCTCTTGTGTTGTTTTGTCATTATTACGACCATCTTAATCATCGTCGTTATCTTCGTTGTCGTCATTAACATCATCATCATTACCATCGTTATTATTGTTGTTGTTGTTGTTGTTTTCTTGAGCATTTCGGAACTGGCAACAAGGTAAGAAATTAGAGAGCAGAGACATGTATACTTCTGGTGTAAGGTGTGTGTGTGTGTGTGTGTGTGTGTGTGTGTGTGTGTGTGTGTGTTTATGACGGTATGAATTAATGAGGTGAGGTATTGGGGTTGGCAGGAGTTCGCCGAATACCGTAATCTGCTCCACTTTATGTAGGAAGGATTGGGTGGTGGGGGTGGGGGTGGTTGAGGTGGTGGTGGTGGTGGTAATGGTGTTTGTGGTTGTGTTCCTGACAGCTCTGTGCGAGGCAGTAAGGTTGGTATTAGAAGACTCTATCGCTTCTCACATTAACAATTTCTAAAGGTTAAAAAGGGGGTCAGTCGAGTTCTAATGAGTGTTTCCTTAGGTTCATGGTACAGAAGAAGGGTCAAACTAACACCAGGGTCATAAAACTGCTCCTGGAAATCCCCACAACTCCTACGAAAGCCTTATCAAATATGTGTTCTTGGGCGACGAAATGTTTTATAATGCAACCCTTAGTAAGTTTCTACCTGGCCTGTTTCTGTTAACGAACTCGTGCAGTCTTTTGCCTGTGTATCATGTTTACCATACCTCGAAGGGAGCAGAGCAAGGATTTTATTTACTTACTGTGTTTTTTGTTTGGGGGGGGGTGAGGGAGGGGGCGAAGAGGGGGGGGAAGTCGAGGGGAAGCTGAGTAATGTTACGAGTCTGTGCGGAAATTTCAGAGGTGTTGATAGATAGATAGATAGATAGATAGTGAAGTATTATACAGTTGGGTGCTGGACAGAAGTTGTGTTAATTATTGTAGATTGTAGAGAGATAAGTGCTAATTCTTGTAGATTGTAGATAGATAGATAGTCAAATATTATACAGTTGGGTGCTGGACAGAAGTTGTGTTAATTAATATAGATTGTAGAGAGAGAAGTGCTAATTCTTGTAGATAGATAGATAGATAGATAGTCAAATATTATACAGTTGGGTGTTGGATAGAAGTTATAATTATTGTTGATTGTAAAGAGATAAGTGTTAATTACTTTAGACTGTAAATAGATATAATTATAGTCAAATATTCTGCGTTAAAAGGCGAATGGAGAATGATACTGATAGTTAAATAGATAAATATATACCGTTAGATAGTTCGATAGATAAACACAAGTAAATACAGAGGTTGCAATAGACAGACTGACACATACACCTTGCCAAATAGATAAACATTGTACCGTTGGAAGGCGAATTTGTGCTGTGTATATGATTAGTGTATTACCCGGTGTTGTAAGGCGCAGCGGTCAAGGGGAGGAAGTCAAGGTAATCACACGGGAATGGTCGATGGAGTTCCCCTCACTCGTGTATATCCTGGAGGTGGAAGAAGGGAGTGTGAGGAGGGTTAGCACCGAAATAACCTCTGGCTGAAGTTCCCTGTGTGCTGTGCTGTGAGGGTTGGAGGGCAGTTTAGTGCGGGGAATAGTATATGATTTTTTTTTATTTCTTATTTTTTCTTTTCTTTTACAGCACAGAGCAATTCAAGGGTTGGAGGGCAGTGTAGTGCGGGGAATAGCATATGATTTTTTTTTTCTTATTTTTTCTTTTCTTTTACAGCACAGAGCAATTCAAGGGTTGGAGGGCAGTGTAGTGCGGGGAATAGCATATGATTTTTTTTTCTTTTTTTTTTTTCTTTTGCAGCACAGGAACTCAAGGGTTGGAGGGCAGTGTAGTGCGGGGAATAGTATATTATTATTATTTTTTTCTTATTGATTTATTTTTTACAGCACAGCAACTCAAGGGCAACAAAAGGAAGATATATATAAAAAAAAGTCCGCTAACTCTTGCTCTCATATAGCGATTAGTTAGGAAATGTTTCGCTGCAGAGAGAGAAATGGGGGAGGGGGGGGGGGCTATGTTTGTGCGTGTTGGGGGGGGGGTATAGGGGGGGGCGTCATTACCTTGCGTCTTTTCAAGAGTCACCCAAGCACACTCCGTCACGCCCACACATTCCTCACCCCGCCATGCCCCAATCCTGCCCCGGCCCCACCCCACCCATGCACTACTGCCCCACCCTCCCCCAGCCGTCACCCACCCACCCCCACCCTGCCCTTCGACTACTGCCCCACCCAGCTGAATTCCCAAGCCTCCTCCACCACACCCTTACACAACCTTGAACTTAAATGTTATTCCCAAAACGAACCTCCACCAGCGTTGCCAGATTATCGTATTCACCACATTGTATTTATCCTTTTTAAGCCTCAAACTCTCGTACTTGCACAAATATCGATAGAAAATTAAAGTTAGCGTTAAAGCTGTTATTTATTGATGCTCTTTTTTTTTCTTTTTGTCATAGTTATCGGTCCAAAACTTCGAAAATGCGTTGCGATGAGCTGACCTCCACAAGAATTTAGGACTCAGGTGAATTTAGGACCCAGTGATCCCGCCACGGCACTATAATCTAGACCAATTACGGGCCAAGAACTCTCCTGCAGACTCATCATTAACATGGATTTTGGGCGTGAGCAATTTAACGCTACAAGATACTCCGAAATCCACAATATTCGCACGAGATTACGAAGATGAGTCTGCAGATACTAGTCACGGGAGGGGGAGGGGAAGGGTAACCAGGGTATGAAGAAGGGAAGGAGGGAGGGTGTGAGGAGTGACAGGGGAGGGGGAGGCGATGGCTGCTTAAACAGAGAGACAGTTAGATCGACAGAACTGACAGGAGGGACGCGTGCTGGAGGTGGTTTTGGTCAGCCTCTTTCACGTTTGTTGATTATGCTGTTCCTTCCCGCGCGCACTTCCTCCTCAGAACGGAATTTCGCTGCTTGGACTCCGGCGCGGGTTACCTTTTTCTTGGGGGCTTCGTGGTGCCCGGGTTCGATTCCTGGGCGGAGTGGAAAAAATTTGGGGGCTTTTCCGATACCCTACGCCCCTGTCCACCCAGTAGTGAATGGGTACCAGGTATTGATCGGGGGTTGTGTCCCGTCTCCTTGTATCTGTTCCCTTCTCCTATAATTCCTTCCCCTCCTGTCTCTCTCCGGCATACGACCACAGATGTTGCGCCGACTAAACGAAACTTTCCAACTTTCCAACCTTTTTTCCTCTTTTTCCTTCCTCCTCTCAGCGCCATATGACCCTGCAGTTGCGACGCCAAGAACAGAACGCCCCAATAATCATCATCCTTCTTCCTCTTCTTTCCCTTAAATACGAGTAAGGTATGTTCGCAAAATCGCACTCATCATTCCACTTAATACTCATGGCAAGGAAAATAAACTACCCCATAAATTTATCTGAGGTACAAAAGTTAAGTGTTACCATGATGAAATACGTTAGTCAGTCTTCATTTTGACTCATAATTCATTTAGCCTCAGTTCAGTTCAAGTTTTTATTCTCCTACCGATACGAACCCTAAACGAAAGTCTTCTACTACCTGGCATAACG
This sequence comes from Eriocheir sinensis, assembly GCF_024679095.1. NCBI lineage: Eukaryota > Metazoa > Arthropoda > Malacostraca > Decapoda > Varunidae > Eriocheir > Eriocheir sinensis. Next base: position 2,057,683 of record NC_066548.1, read on the forward strand.
TAAAGTACTGAATTTAACTAATGCCTTCATGAAATACGTTAGTCAGTCTTCATTTTGACTCATAATTCATTTAGCCTCAGTTCAGTTCAAGTTTTTATCCTCCTACCGATACGAACCCTAAACGAAAGGCTTCTACTGACTGGCATAACGTAAAGTACTGAATTTAACTAACGCCTTCATGAAATACGTTAATCAGTCTTCATTTTGACTTATAATTCTTTTGGTCTCAGTTCGGTTCAAGTTTTTATTCTCCTACCGATACGAACCCTAAACGAAAGGCTTCTACTAACTGGCAAAGGTAAGGTGCAAAAGCTAACTAATGCCTTCATGAAATACGTTAATCAGTCTTCATTTTGACTTATAATTCTTTTGGCCTCAGTTCAGTTCAAGTTTTTATTCTCCTACCGATACGAACCCTAAACGAAAGGCTTCCACTAACTGGTAAGGTGCAGAAGTTAACTAATGCCATCATGAAATACGTTAATCAAGTCTTCATTTTGACTTATAAATCTTTTGGCCTCAGATAAGAATTCCAGTTTTTTTCTTTGCAATACAAACATCAAATGAAAAGGCTGCTACCAAAACTTGTAAACGTACCCTGATCAGGAAGTCGTGAAGGGGGCGGGGGAGGTGAGAGAGAGAGGGGAAGGGAGAGGTGGAGAGAGAGAGAGAGAGAGAGAGAGGGGGAGGGAGAGAGGGAGAGGGAGGGAGAGAGAGAGAGAGAGAAGAGAGAGAGGTAGGGTGGGTGAGGGCACGAGGCGGGTCAAAGTGGGTGGTAGGTGGTCGTTGGGAGGTGGGTGTGGAGGTGTAGATGAATGGTGGGTAGGTGGATGATGGAGTGTGGAAGAGAGAGGTGGATGGGTGATTATGTGATGGGGAGTGGAGATCAAGGTGGATGGTGGGTAGATGGGTGGTGGGGGTGATTGGGAGGTGTATAGGTGGGTGTGGAGGTGTGGATGAATAGTGGGTAAGTGGATGATGGGAGGTGGGTAGTAAGTGGAAGGTGCAGGTGGATGGGTGATTATGTGTGTTTGGGGAGTGGAGATCAAGGTGGATGGTGGGGAGGTATAGATGGGTGGTGGGGGTGATTGGGAAGAACATAAGAACATAAGAACGTAAGGAGTCTGCAAGAGTGTAAGACTGTAGTGAGTGGGTGCGATATTGTGTGTTGGGGGAGTGGAGATAAAGGTGGGGAGGTTCAGGTGGGTGGGTGGTGTTGGAGCGACGCAGGTGAGGAGGGCGTGGCGTGGCGGGGCTGGTGCCTGGTGGTCGGCGGCGGGCACTTCACTCCGCCCGTCCGCCGCCGCACCATCAGTCTGGCCTCGTGCTGCGTGCCTCCCACACCGCCACCCCGCCTTCGGCACCGCCTCGCCTCACCAGTGCCAGCGCCGAATAGTGACTCCGGGATTGTATCTGAGGAGTTCGCAAAGCAACCAAGGCACTCCAGTGAACTCTACCGCAAAGTGATTGGCAATCTAACCAAGTGTCTTCAGTAAACTCTACGATTTGAGAACTGACGAAGTAACCAAAGGGACTCCCGTGTGAACTCTATCTGTACTGTGACAAGTTAAAGAGACTGCAGGGGGAGAAGGAGAAGGAGGAGGAGGAGGAGAAGGTGGTGGTGTAAGTAGTTTTGGTGGCTGTTGATGCTGACCACTTTCCACTGACACCATGGGGGCCCAAGAGCTGGAGGTAGTGCCTGAGGACGCGGAGGTCAAACTGAGTCCTACCAGCAGTAACAGTAAGTGCAAACTCCATCGGAAATAACCGTTCACATACGCCTTTATAATGTTTCCCTCTGTTAACTCTATGCGTGTAAAATAAACTCCAATCCAGTTATCCTTTGTATTAGAGGCGAGCTGTTGTGTTACTCACCGTGTAATAATTGTTTTGATATCGAGTGTTGTTTTGCCGCGTCACTCTGGGAATGAGGGAGGGGCCGCCAGCAGTGTTTGTGGGCCAGGCCAGACGCGCCGCAAGAAACAATCAGGTCCACGAAAAACCGCGTCACTAGACCATTGGAGCCACGGCCATAAATTGATCACTTACCGCTTCATTGTGGATCCCCTGGAGTGGGCCGCGGCGCTTGAATGCCATGATTGCCACGTCTCGTATTTTTCTCGGCCAGCACCTGTTCTGGGGTGGAATGGGGTTTGCGGTGGGGGGGCGAGGCGTGGGATGGGGGAAGGTGTTACAGCTACCGAGTCGAGGCCGAGTGTTTCTACCTGCTGACCAATTTCTACTCGCATCTCTTCAATCTTCCGTCATTAGTATTTCGACAGCGTTTTCGAGAATTGTTTTGCCACATATCATCCCTCATTGCACGTAACTGTACCAGGATCACAAAACTTAACAGTCTGTCTTTCGAGTAGAAGTCGGTCGCTTCGTGGAATGATTCAAAATAACAATGCAAAATTATACAGCGAAAAATGTTAAACGCTTCTTGCTGATATTCGTTCGAGTGTTGAAATACCGCTAAGTTTCGAATAGTAATAGTAGTAGTAGTAATAGTAGTAATAGTAGTAGTAGTAGTAGTAGTAGTAGTAGAAAAAAAGGAGAAAGAAAACATGAAAAAGAAAGAATAGCTAAGAGAGTCAGTCGCCGTTGAGGTGCTCGCATGTACTGATAAATTCATGAATGGGGTGACTTGCAGCTTTACTACTCATCTGCCGTATAAACACGAGGTGGCTGGTAACGGTGTCTTGTTTTATGGGTGGTGAGAAAGGTCCAGGGAACCAAGATAACTTTATGGAGCCCAGACTCCCGCGAGCCAGCCAAGCGAAGGGGATGGGGTGACTGTGCGCATGCGTGGGTTAATGGAGGTGTGCGGGAAGTGGGTGTTGATGATGATGATGATGGCGATGACGAGGAAAGGCAGCTGTGCAGTGGTGAGGAGGAGGAGGAGGAGGAGGAGGAGGAGGGAGTCACGGCTGTTTTTTGTGCGTTGTGTACCTTGGGGGATGAGGATACCTTTCCCTGCCACCCCCACCCCCCCACCCACCCACCACAATCACCATCTCCATCATCACCATCATCACCATCCTCCACCCTCAATGAATCAAAACTGCATTACCACCAAATCACCACCACCACTAAATGGCGCCACTGTAAACACTTGCCTGCGCCATGACGGGGTGGGGCCGACTATACCATCCAGGCCCCTCAAGCAAGCAAGGCGTAGACGTGAAAAAATATATTAAAAAAAACACGAAAATATCACCAAGTTCCAGTCATCACCACCACGAAAGCATCACCTACTCCCAGCCATCACCAACCTTCACCATCTTCCACCTGCAACCATCACCATCAACCACCCCGAGGCACCAATCCTAAGCCACTACGACGTCACAATCACCTTCAGCAACAACCTACTATTGCATCACCACCATTAACGCCACGACGCCAATCTTTACCCACCACCACCATCACCACCATCGCCAATCATCACCATCAACTCCAACATCCCGCATCACGGCACCACAACGTCACACTTTTAACTGTCACCATCTCCCCCGGCACCATTCACCACTACGTCCTCAAATAATACCACTGCGCTTGTCTCTTGAAGTCCTCCCCTCACACTCCTTCCCCCTCCAGCGTTGCCAAATTATCGTATTCATTGCATTGCATTTTCCTAGTTTCGGACCGATAACTATGGCAAAAAAGAAAAAAAAGACCATCAATAAATAACAGCTTTAACGATAACTTTTATTTTCTATCGTTATTTATGCAGGTACGAGAGTTTGAGGCTTAAAAATTAGAAATACAATGTGGTGAATACGATAATCTGGCAACGCTATCCCCCTCCCTATGTGTCTTAGAACCCCCTCCTCCCCCTCCTCCCCTCCTTCCTCTTTCCTCGTCTCTAAGGGTCGCATTTTAAAAGATTTTGTCGCCCAAGTTCACATATTTGACAAGGCTTTCGTAGGAGTTGTGGGCATTTCCAACAGTAGTTTTGTGACCCTGGTGGTAGCTTGACCCTTCTTCTATACCGTGAACCTAAGAAAACACTGATTCGAACCCAATTGATCCCCTCTTTGACCTTTAAAAATAGTTGATGTAAGAATCGAAAGTCTTTAGGGTCACATCATAAGACATTTTGCCGCCCAAGTTCACATATTTGACAAGGCTTTCGTAGGAGTTGTGGGCATTTCCAGCAGTAGTTTTGTGACCCTGGTGGTAGCTTGACCCTTCTTCTATACCGTGAACCTAAGAAAACACTGATTCGAACCCAATTGATCCCCTCTTTGACCTTTAAAAATAGTTGATGTAAGAATCGAAAGTCTTATATCGACCTGAGTTCCCTCCTTCTTCTGCCCCCTCCCTCGTTTCTAAAGTTCTCTTCCTCCTCCTCCTCCTCCTCCTCCTCCTCCTCTAAAGTTCCCTTCCCCTCGTCCCCTCTCTCGTTCTCAAGTCTCCTCCTCCTCCTCCTCCTCTCCCACGTCACTAAGTTCCCTCCACCTTCTGCCCCTCCCCCCCCCCTTTTCTGCCCCCCTCCCTCGTCCTCGACCATAACCACTGCTCTCTCAAGTTTCCCCCCCTCCCCCCGCCCACCGCCCCAGAAAAATAATGTTGTAACACCGTGTAGCGTGAGTCGCACGCCGCACACGAGTAACTCCGGACTGGAACTTCACCAACCACGAACAGCTGAGAAGAAATTGATTTTTTTTTTTATCTCTTTCTGGTGGGAGGATAGGTGTGGAGGGAACGAACACACACACACACACACACACACACACACACACACACACACACACACACACACACACACACACACACACACACACACACACACACACACACAGACAGATAGATAGATAGATAGATAGATAGATATTGACCCCATAAAATAAGCACACAGACAGATAGACAGATAGATAGATAGATAGATATTGACCCCATAAAATAAACACACACAGACAGACAGACAGACAGACAGATAGATAGATAGATATTGACCCCAAAAAATAAACACACAAAAAACAAAAGATAGATAGATAGATAGATATTGACCCCAAAAAATAAACACACAAAAAACGAAAGAAGTCGAGCCAAAAATAGACCCCCACAATGACTAATGAATGCATACCTGAGTCTTATTCACCTGAGACACACCTGTTGTATACCTGACATTCGTATCAGTAATTGTGGTCAGTCATGCTGCTTAACCCACATACACACACACACACACACACACACACACACACACACACACACACACACACACACACACACACACACATTCCGCCTAATAATTTGCTAACGCCTTGCAGCACTGGATGATTGGTTAGGTGGGAAAAATATATATAAGTGTTGGTGAGTTTCGCGTGACCGTGGCGGCAAAAACAACAGCAAACAGTGAGTGCGCCGCTGTTTGCCGCTGTCACGGATGATTTCAAACGCTTTCGAGAGAGGAAGACCTTGGGAGTATATCGAGACACGCCTGGAAAGTGTAGTGGTTTTGGTTAGCTTTTATATCAGAACTCAAACGCTTTCGAGAGAGGAAGACCTTGGGAGTATATCGAGACACGCCTGAAAAGTGTAGTGGTTTTGGTTAGCTTTTATATCAAAGACGCCTCCGAAGGTTTTTGATGGAAAGACACCTTTGAAACTGAACTCAAACGCTTTCGAGAGAGGAAGACCTTGGGAGTATATCGAGACACGCCTGAAAAGTGTAGTGGTTTTGGTTAGCTTTTATATCAAAGGCGCCTCCGAAGGTTTTTGATGGAAAGACACCTTTGAAACTGAACTCAAACGCTTTCGAGAGAGGAAGACCTTGGGAGTATATCGAGACACGCCTGAAAAGTGTAGTGGTTTTGGTTAGCTTTTATATCAAGACGCCTCCGAAGGTTTTTGATGGAAAGACACCTTTGAAACTGAACTCAAACGCTTTCGAGAGAGGAAGACCTTGGGAGTATATCGAGACACGCCTGAAAAGTGTAGTGGTTTTGGTTAGCTTTTATATCAAGACGCCTCCGAAGGTTTTTGATGGAAAGACACCTTTGAAACTGAACTCAAATGCTTTCGAGAGAGGAAGACCTTGGGAGTATATCGAGACACGCCTGAAAAGTGTAGTGGTTTTGGTTAGCTTTTATATCAAAGACGCCTCCGAAGGTTTTTGATAGAAAGACACCTTTGAAACAGCTGATTTGTGTAACCTATTTATATCGACACCTCCGAACTTTTCTTATTAATATCGCGACATCTCCGAAAGTGAACTGATTTTTGCAACCTATTTATATTAAGACACCTCCGAACTTTTTTTTTTTTTATCATCGACATCTCTTGAACTGGATTGATGTTAGTCACCTCTTATATAATGACACCTCCGAACTTTTTTAATATCACGACATCTCCGAAGCTGAACTGAATTTTGTAACCTATTTATATTAAGACACCTCCGAACTTTTTTTTTTTTATCATCGACATCTCTTGAACTGGATTGATGTTAGTCACCTCTTATGACACCTCCGAACCTTCTAAACATCAAGACACCTCCGAAACTGAACGGATTTTGTAACCTATTTTTATCGACCTCGAACTTTTTTTTTAACATCGACATCTTTTAAACTGAATTGATATTTGTCACCTCTTTTTATCATGACCCAGGGGGCTTCGTGGTGCAGTGGTTAGCGCACTCGGCTCACAACCGAGAGAGCCCAGGTTCGATTCCCGGGCGGAGTGGAAAAAATTGAGCGTCTTTTCCGATACCCTACGCCCCTGTCCACCCAGCAGTGAATGGGTACCAGGTATTAATCGGGGGTTGAGTCCCGTCTCCTGGTATATGTTCCCTTCTCCTATAATTCCTTCCCCTTCTGCCTCTCTCCGGCATATGACCACAGATGTTGCGCCGACTTAACGAAACTTTCCAACTTTCTTTCCGACGCGGCAGCTCACATATTACGTATCGAAGCAGGCGTTGAATGGTGTCGTGTCCTCCACAGCTTCTTCTCATAATTATCGTAGAAATTACCAGCTGAAACTTCATTATCTCTCTCTCTCTCTCTCTCTCTCATGGGCGAATGCTGGTAAAATAAAATAAAAAAAGATACGGGCAGTGATTTTGTCTGTGTTTTTAGGTCACTGCAGCGTGGGAAAGAAAGGAACAGAGGTAGGGAGGGAGGGAAGGAAGGAGGGAGGAAGGAAGGAAGGAAGGAAGGAAGGAAGGAAGGAAGGAAAGAAGGAGGGAAGAAAAGAAGGTAGGAAGGAAGGAAGGAAGGAAGGAAAGGAGGAAGGGAAGAAAGGAAGGAACGAAGGAAGGAAGAATGAAAGGAGAGAGATAGGGAAGAATGGAAGAAAGATAAGGAGGGAGAAAAGAGAGGAAGGAAGAAAGAATGGAAGGACGGAGGGAGGGAGGGAAGGAAAGAAGGAGGGAAGGATAGGGAATAGGTAGGGATGGAGAGAAGGAAAATGGACACGATTGAAGTGTTTAAAAGGGAGACTGAAGGCAAAAGGAGACATTTGTGACCATACGAGAGAGAGAGAGAGAGAGAGAGAGAGAGAGAGAGAGAGAGAGAGAGAGAGAGAGAGAGAGAGAGAGAGAGTACACACTTTTACTTTCCAACGACAAAAAAAAAAAAAAAGTCACTTGTGTAAAACGGCTCCAAGACCTTTTATTTACCTCGCCTGAATGAGATTAAGAATAAATACTAAATTATCTTGACTTAAAAATTCTGCTCTTTTCTTTGTTGTCATTCTGCATCCATGTTTTTTGTTTTGTTTTCCTTTCTCTTGTCTTCTACCTCCTCACTTTCTCCCATTCTCTTATTCTCCTTCTGTATTTCCCTTTCTCTATCTCCTTTTCTGCCTTTCCTTTCTCCTTATTCCCCTTCTGTATTTCCCTTTCTCTATCTCCTCTTCTGTCCTTCCTTTCTCCTTATTCCCCTTCTTTATTTCCCTTTCTCTATCTCCTTTTCAGCCCTTCCCTTTTCCTTATTTTCCTTTCTTTATCTCCTCTTCCCTTCTTCCTGTTTCCTTATTCCTCCCAAGTTTACTCTTTACAAATGTTATTACTCCTCCGTCCTCCCTTCTCCTTCTTCCCCTTCTTTATTTCTTCTTCTTTTTCTCCTTATTCCCTCTTCCGTCCAATCCTTCCCCTTGTCTGTCTCTTCTTCCCATCTTTCTTCTTCCTCATCCTCTCTCCTCGTCTCCCCCAGTTTCCTATCTCTTCTTCTCTCCCTCCTTGCCAGCCTCCATCCTTCCCCTTATCCCCCAGTCTCCGTCTATCTCTTCTTCTCATCTTCCTTCTCCTCTATCTCTCCTCCTCTCCCTTCTTGCCACCCTCCATTGTCTCCGTCCTTCCCCTTCATCCCCCACCTTGCCCTTGGAAGTTAACTAGGGGACGCGATGCACCTGTCGTTTTGTTTACCTCTTCAGTGGGGGAGAGAGAGAGGGAGAGGGGGATTAGACCCATGTGGATATAACAGGATCCGAGAACAGGTTTGATCGTATATTGTTTTTGCATGTTAGAGAGAGGTTATGCGTGAGTTATATTCCACAGACTCGAGTGAATGGATAAAAATGACTTCAACTGTAACATATAACAGGATCCGGGAAAAGGTTCGATCGTCTATTGTTTTTGCATGTTAGAGAGATCGAGGTTATGCGTGAATTATTTTCCAGACTCGAATGAATGGGTAAAAATGCCTTCAACTCATGTGGGGATCGTAAATTAAGGTTGTATTACTAAATATTTTGTCGCTTAAGTTCGCCTATTTGACAAGGCTTTCCTAGGACTCTTGGGCATTTTCTTCTGTACCATACACCTAAAGAAACACTCATTAGAACTCGATTACCTCCTTCTTTGACCTTTAGAAATAGTTGATGGTAGAAGCGAAAGTATCATTTTGTCGCTCAAGTTCGCCTATTTGACAAGGCTTTCCTAGGACTCTTGGGCATTTCCAGGAGTAGTTTTTTGACCCTGGTGGTAGTTTGACCCTTCTTCTGTACCATACACCTAAAGAAACACTCATTATAACTCGATTGCCTCCCTGTTTGACCTTTAGAAATAGTTGATGGTAGAAGCGAAAGTATCATTTTGTCGCTCAAGTTCGCCTATTTGACAAGGCTTTCCTAGGACTCTTGGGCATTTCCAGGAGTAGTTTTTTGACCCTGGTGGTAGTTTGACCCTTCTTCTGTACCATACACCTAAAGAAACACTCATTAGAACTCGATTACCTCCTTCTTTGACCTTTAGAAATAGTTGATGGTAGAAGCGAAAGTATCTTATAATACCGACCTTAATGTTTTGTTTTACTGGGAGATGTATTTTTTTATTGTAAAGGAAGCAACTCAAGTTCGTCGGGGTAACGCTTCCTATCACCAACGAACTCTAACATTCCACTTTCTCCAGTGTGCCGTGACACCATTTGATTCATTGCCGAGTTCTAGCTAATTGAGGTTTTTGTCAAAGTCTTTATTTACCGAGACTCGCATTTGTAGCTTTGAAGGAAATTATCATGTCGGAAGGGCGTTTTTCATCACCCCCGTAACCATTCATTCTACTTTCCCCTTTGCATTTTATCGCTGTGTTAAATTTTGCTGAAAGAGACGCTATCTTTCTAAGTACAGCAAGGTGGGGCCGTGTTTCTCATCACCCCCGTAACCATATCTCCTACTTTTCCTTCGCCTGTTCTCGTTGTGTTAAGTTCTGCTGAAAGAATCGCTATACCCGCTATTGTTTGAGGGTACGTACAGCAAGTTGGGGCCACGTCTCCCATCACCTCCGTATCCATATCTCCTACTTTTCCTTCGTCTGTTCTCGCTGTGTTAAGTTCTGCTGAAAGAATCGCTATACCCGCTATTGTTCGAGGGTATGTACAGCAAGTTGGGGCCACGTCTCCCATCACCCACGTCTCATACCTCTTACTTTCCCCAATGCATCCCCTCCTTTAACTGTCGCTGGTCGTTCTCATCCCACCTTTGGCAGCGACCCAGACGTGCAGGTGTGTGAGAGTCTGTCCCATATTCTCAAGCATTCCTGGGCTGTTTATGTATTTCCTCGTGTTTCTCTGTTTTGTACCTTTTCTGACCTTCATATATTTCCTCCTCCGTTTATATCCTTCATGTATGTCTGTATGTCTGCCCCCTCCCTCTCTGGCTGCCTCATGGCTTGGTCTGTCTGTCTGTCTGTATATGTATCTTGTGTTTCTCTGTTTTGCACCCCTTCTGACCTTCCTACTTTTCCTCCTCTGAGCATATTCAAGTATAGTTCCCACTCCCCCGTTCTGCTCCGTCTTAAGCTTTGTCTATATCCCTTCGTTAGTATATGTATTTTCTCGTGTTTCTCTCTTTCTGCACCCCTTTTGACCTTCCTACTTCTCCTCTGAGCATATTCAAGTATAGTTCCCACTCCCCCGTTCTGCTCCGTCTCAAACTTTGTCTATATCCCTTCGTTTCTATATTTATCTTCGTTTTTCTCATCTTTGCACCCCTTCCGACCTTCCTCTTTTTCCTCCTCCGGATATAACCTTCATCTATACCTCCCCTCCCCTCCCGTTCTGTCTTATTCTTTTCTCTATCTATCCCTTCGTCCCTGATCCGATGCGTATACTAAATCCAAGGGTGGAGTTGCGGGTTGAAAGGAAGGAGAAGGAGGGGGGGGGAGCAGGAGGAGGAGGTCACCAGGCAATGTTGCGTCATCCCGGAGGAGAAAGTGAGGTAAACGTTGCCCAGATTATTACAGTCGACCTGAGACAACAATTATTGAGGAAAATTGTCTTGGGGAGGGAGGTTGCGTCGCCCTTTTTTGCCCCCCGACCCCCCACCCCCAACCCCCTTTCTTCTTCCTCCTACTCTTACCACGCTCTCTCTCTCTCTCTCTCTCTCTCTCTCTCTCTCTCTCTCTCTCTCCCCCCCCCTAACCCCCCTCCCATTGCCTTTAGATAATGTAAACGCGCTGCAAATCTCGCTAACACGGTCGAGGAGTGAAAGTACGCTGGATGCTGGAGAAGGGGAAGACCAGGAGAGGAACAGCAAAAACAGAAATAAGGGGGAGAGAAGTCGGGGTGGTAGTAGTAGTAGTAGTAGTAGTAGAAGTAGTAGTAGTAGTTGTATTATTATTATTATTATTGTTAGTAGTAGTAGTAGTAGTAATAGTAGTAGTAGTAGTAGTGGGAGGAGGAAGAGGAGAAGGAGGAGGAGGCGGAAGAGGAGGAATTTTTAAGGTTGTTTGCTAATTGTTCAGTTAAGTAAAGAAAAACAAGTGGAGGTCAACAAAAATGCATGTCTAAGTTGACCTTGGAGTTTGATACATGTTGCTGTTTTTTTTCTGCTTAAGTGGCATAGAGGCCATCATCATCATCATCATCATCATCATCATCATCAGTGTGGTGGGGAGGATGTAGTGTCGTAGGAGCTATCTGTGAGGCAAGTGAAAGGAAAGGCTAAGACGAGAGGTAGGGGGGAGGGGTGATGACCTTGTGCAGCCTCGCTTGGTTGTTGATGCAGCGGTGTTTATTGGTATGTGGGACCGCCGACGTGTTTGGTATGGGTGGGAGGTGGGGGGTTGGGGGTACGAAGACAGGTATTTTGGGGTGTTTGTTGGGGGGATAAGGATAGGTGTATTGGGGTGTTTGGCATGGTGGGACCACAACGATAGGAGCCGATTTCACAGTCCAACACAGTGTCTTCGTAACAGCCCGACCCAAACTATAGAATCCCATACAATCCAAAATGGTGAGGTCTTCGATGCCACACTAAATACACAAGACTATTCCTGTATAGTTTCATCAAATTTGCAAACTAAAATATAAACACCAGACACTATACAAGGAAATTTCGAAGGCTCTGGTATTGGTTTGGGAGCTTACTAACCCATCATGGGGAACTGTGAAACTGACCCTAGATGTGTTAGGGTGTTTCGTATGGTGGGGGCACATATAGGTGTATTGGGGTGTTTGGTACGGTGGGGGAAATGCGATAGGTATGTTGTGGTGTTTAGTATTGTTAGGGCCCAAAGATGTGTTGTGGTGTTTGGTTAATGGGGCACGAAGGTAAGTGTGACGGGAGTGGCGAGTTGCAGGCAGGTGGTAGTGGTGGTCATAGCGGCGGGGTGGGGTGAGTGGGTGGTCAGTGGTGGTCGTGGTGTGGGGAAGGGGTGATGGCCGGGTCCGTTACGTCATCTGGAGCTCCTCGTCTCTCACCTGCCCCCACCTGGCTTGTTAATTGTGCGTCAACGGTCTTGGGGGTGGTGGTTAGGATGGAGGGTTACAATAGTTATACTTGTAATGATGAGGGTGGTTAGTAGTAGAAATAATAGTAGTAATAGTAGTAGTAGTAGTAGTAGTAGTAGTGGTAGTAGTAGACCTCTCTTTTTGGCCACTCCTCTGTACTCTATTCAGGAGCAGTAAGTAACGGGCTTTTTTTTCATTATTTTTTTCACGCCCTTGAACTGTCTCTATTTCTGTAAATAAAAAAAATAAAAGTAAAAAAGTAGTTCACGTTCGTATTTTCTGATCACATGGAGCACCTCAAATCCTCAGCAGATACCATGAAGTGCTTAAGACATCAGGTGTGTTAGGGGGCCAAGAGGGGAGGGGAAGAAAGGCACCAGGGCAATGCAAATTCTCGGCACCAGCAGGAGGACAAAAAATATACGACAAACAGAGGCATCGGAGCTTTGTACACCCTCTCTCTCACCGGCCCATAATATTACGGCCGTCTTGATCCCGTTGTCCAGGCGTATGCAGTGTTATGTATGGCCCTGAGGGGAGACTGTTGTTCTTTGGCTGTGTCTGAGTGTTTGTGTGTTTGTGTATCTGTGTGTGTGTTGAAGGGAAATGGAACGTATCGCAGTGAAGGTTGCAGTGGTGATGGTGGTGGTTGTAATTGTTGTAAGTAAGGGTGTTTGTTACCTAGTGTTATTTGTAGTGTTGTGGTAGTACTTGTTGTGACGGCGATGGGAGTTGTAGTGGTGGTGTTGTAAAGTTATGTAACGGAGGAGGTTGTAGTGGTGGGGGTTATAGGGGTGGTTGTGGTACGCAGTGGAGGTGTCGTGTCGCAGTGGTAGTCGTGGTGATGGCGATGGTGGTTGTAGTGGCGGTGTTTCAAAGTTGTGGTAGTGGTGGTGATGATGACTAGTTTCGCAGTGGTGGTGGTTGTGGTGGTGGTGGTGATGTTAGTGCTTGTGGGGGTAGTGGTGGTGATGTTAGTGGTGATGGTGGTGACTGGTGAGAAGTGTGGTGACTCTCCTTCAGCAGTGCGCGTGACCTGACTCATGAATGCTTTGACCTTTCTGGTGACCTATTCTGGAGGGTCTGCTCACCCCGCCGCGAGGTATTCTCTGGAGCGGCTTCCAGTGTGTGTGCAGTATTTTTTTCTCGTTTTTTTTTCTTGCTTACATCATCAATTCAAGGAGTGGCTTTATAAACTTCTTGCGTGTCTGTTTTCTTTCTTTTTCTTGTTCTCATTGTTCCTATTTTCCTTTTTAAATCTTTTCTCTCATCCATTACTTGGGATTTATTCTTTTAATCCTGTTTCTCTCATCTTTTATTTATTACTGATACATACACAGTCACTTAAAAACTCTTCATTATTATTTCAAGGAGTTTAATACTTATAATATGGGAGTAACACTAAGCAACCTCGTAAAACCCTATCAGAAGTGCCGCTGTAAAAAAAGTAGAATGCATGGCTGAGACAAAGTAACGAGCGATGACTGGAACGAGAGAGATCCTATTCAAACTTCTTTTAACCCGGTAGCTGCGGGGGTCATTTTTGTTAGGTTAGGTTAGGCTAGGTTAGGTTAGGTTAGGTTAAGTCCATGCGGTCCCTCTTTAACCCCTTGCCTGCGGATTTCCTACAATAAGACATCACCAAGCTAAGGAATGGAATAAAAAGTGTCTGCTACAATTCAGTGAAGAAAAATGTAAAGTCCTGCACCTTGGGAGGGAATATCCAGCATACCAATACCACATGGGAAACACTCCACTATCCACCACAGAGGCAGAGAAATACCTGGGCGTGTATGCTACCAGTGAAAGCCAAATCCGTGCCAATCTCAGCAGACGGGGTAAGACTGGCGGATGGGACCAAGGAGAAGGCACCACCGGTAAACAGATGCGCGCGCCTGTAGTTCACCTGGGTCAATGGGGGGAGTAGGTGAGCCAGTGCACACCAGTATAGAGAAGGGGTGCAAGGGGCGGTGTCGCGGAAAATATATTACAAGCTCGGATTCTCAACTTTTACCTCGTGGAACTCGGATCGGTACCTGACACCCATGAGCATTACCCTAGTTATGTACTCACCCGTCTTACTAGTGTCCTTTGACCGTCGCACGAGGGAAGAAAAAAAAAGGAAATAGAAATCAAGGTATAGCCAAGTAATGTTTGTCAATAAGATGTATTCATGTCAGAAGAAATGCTTGATATGTTTGACTTGTTCGTACCTCTGCATTCATTCCCTGTCGAACATATGTTGCTCTCAGGTGACTTTCCCTTTACGCTGAAGTGCAGGCAGGACCGTCGTAGCCTATACACCCCTTGGGATACATTTAAAATTCCCGTGAAAAGATTACCGTAAAATAAATGTTGAAGGTCTCACTGTAGATTTTACACGCAAACATTTACACACACACACGCACACGCACACGCCCCCCCCCCCCCACACACACACAGTTCTATAGAGTGACCGAGCTCGACGTTGGTGGTTTCCCTTCCAAACGCATAATCGCGGGGCGTGAGTAAGCTTTTTCCTGGCTCTTAAAATATCACGCTCTGGATACGCGTCACGTTTGCCTCAGCACTGGCTATAATAGACGCGCCAGACACCTCGCTGATCCACTCTCCGGCGATCCATAGTCTTAGAGCCATTTTCTTATTAAACACATCGGCGCCCAAGCTCACTTATTTGAAAGGGAAGGAAAGGAAGGTAGGGAAGGGAAGCATAGAAATGGAAGGAAAGGGAAGAGAAGCGAAGGGAAAGGCAAGGAAAGGAAGCGAAAGGAGAGGAAAAGAAAGGAAGATAAGGAAAGGGAAGGGAAGGAAAGCAAAGGAAGAGAAAGGAGAGGAAATGAAGTGAAGGGAAAGAAAGGAGAGGAAAAGAAAGGAAAGGGAAGAAAAGGAAAGTAAAGGAAGAGAAAGGAGAGGAAAGGAAGCGAAGGGAAAAAAAGGAAAGATAAGGGAAGGGAAGGAAAGGAAAGGAAAGTAAGAGAAAGGAGAGGAAAAGAAAGAGAAAGGAAAGGAATAGCGAGACCGTTACTTCGTAGGAGTTTAGAGTATTTCCATGGGTAGTTTTATGACACTGGTGGTAGTTCTTCTGTATCGTGAACCTAAAAAAACACGCATTAAACCTAACCGATCTCTCTTTCGGCCATTGGAAGAGTTGATGTGAAGGCGGTTGCGTCTTAAAATACCATCCATAGTCTTATACGGGAGTCTTTAAACGTATATTAGTATTTATTGGCAGTTACATGGCTAGTATGGCTTAATTAAGTTAAATAAGTTAATTCTCTCTCCTCTTCTCTTCTCTTCTCTCTCTCTCTCTCTCTCTCTCTCTCTCTCTCTCTCTCTCTCTCTCTCTCTCTCTCTCTCTCTCTCTCTCTCTCTCTCTCTCTCTCTCTTCTCTTCTCTTCTCTACTCTACTCTACTCTACTCTACTCTACTCTACTCTACTCTACTCTACTCTACTCTACTCTACTCTACTCTACTCTACTCTACTCTACTCTACTCTACTCTACTCTACTCTACTCTACTCTACTCACACTCACACATACACACACACACACACACAAGTCAGTTCTGCACGTAAAACACTTAAAAGCAGTAACTTGTAACGAAGTACTTTTCCTCTACTTCCCCTCCCATATCGGAAGCCTGCCTCTCCGCCTTCCCAGAGCTTCAGTGAACACGGTAACGCACGCTAACATATAACTTTCTCCTTACCCTATAGCGCTCTCTCTCTCTCTCTCTCATTCACATTCTCAAATTTGTAAAACTACGAATGTTCTCTCTTTCCTGGAAACTGACAGTGGCTGGAGATTTTAACGGGTTTGTAGAGAAGGAGCTTATCCACAGTTAACGCTTGACTGTCTTGCAACCCCCCCCCCCCTCACCCCCTCTCTCTCTCTCTCTCTCTCTCTCTCTCTCTCTCTCTCTCTCTCTCTCTCTCTCTCTCTCTCTCTCTCTCTCTCTCTCTCTCTCTCTCTCTCTCTCTCTCTCTGTCTGTTGTCTCTCTCTCTCTCTCTCTCTCTCAAAAAAAAACGCAATACGGGGAAGTGTACATGGTTGCTTTCGGGAAAAATACACTAATATAAACAACAATAATAATAATAATAATAATAATAATAACGATACTAGTAATGACAAACCAGTCCTGAACCAAGGGAAAGGTGTAGTGGAGAGAGGAGGTTGTGGACGAGTAACAGGAGGTTCGGTGAGGGGGTCCTGCTAGTGTGCGCCGCGTCACCGGAAAGGAGAGGTGGCGTGTGTCTTATGTTAGTGTGTATGCGTGTGTGTGTGTGGACGCCGCGGAGCTCTTCTGAATTAACCAACCACTTGACTCACCGTACTGGACAGCAAAATATCGCCCCTGTGACAGTCGTGAAGTGTGCCCATGTTGACTAATTCTGTGTGTGTATGCGTATGTGTGTGTGTGTGTGTGTGTGTGTGTGTGTGTGTGGACGCCGCGGAACTCGCCTGAATTAACCAACCACTTCACTCACCGTACTGAACAGCATAATATCGCCCCTGTGTGCCCATGTTGACTAATTCTGAAAAAAAAAAGAAGCCATGTGGTTTTGCTTGTGTGTGCATCTACATATTACGTGTCAGTGTACCGTAGAACAAGACTCGTCAATCTATACGTACAGTTTCAATATATTAGCTTTTCTATAGCTACATATCACTTGCTCGCATTATTGGTTGTTGTTTTGGGGGTCAGGGCGAGGGGGGAAAGGGACAAGGGTATTGGCAGGGTATTAGTGTAAAACAGGAGCTGCTCTAAACAAGGACGTGTCTAAGGAATATCCACGGTTGCTCTCCCTGGTAGTCTGATTAAATAGTCGTTATGTATGTCCCGTGTTGGTAGTTTGTATCGTGCTTTACATATCGTGCATATCCTCTATTCGTTTGTTTACAGGTCAGTTTTCCTCTGTTTGATCATTAGCCTCTTGACTGCGGATTTCCTACAAGAAGACCTCACCAAGCTACAGGAATGGAACAAAAAGTGGCTGCTACAATTCAATGAAGATATAGTCATGCACGTTTGGAGGGGAAATCCAGCATACTAATACCACATGGGAAACACTATCCACATCCACTATCCACCATACAGGCAGAGAAAGACGTGGGTGTATATGTTACCGGGCTACCAATGAAGGCGAAATCCGTGTGTATCGCAGCGGACGGGTTAGATGTTAATTTTGTGGTGCATTAAAACATCTGTACCTGCCTTTTTATCCACCTGACCGTCCGTCCAGGTGTTTGAAGTCCACCGTAAAAGGCTGAAATGAAAGAGTGGGAAGGCTGGTGGAGGCCTCGCTGGGAAGAGTGGGTGCGTGGCGGCGGGGAGTTGTGGTCACCGTGGAAGGCTTGCGACAGCGAAATTTGTGTAGTGGCTGGTCATTGCCTCACGGGTCCGCTCTTAGCAACACCCCTACCACCCGCCACCACCACCACTACCATCGACACTATTACTAACACGGCAGCAGCAAGAAGTGTTAGGCCAGCGCCTCAATGAATACTGCCGCTACGTCCCCTCGCATACAAGCCCTTACGACTTGTCTTCCCTTCCTATCCCACTCGCCTCTACATGTCGCCTCGTTTGCACCTTCCTATTATTGCTTCAAGTCTTCTCAACATATTTTTTTCCTCCGGGCATCTCCTCTAAGCCTCCTCCTCCTCTCACTTGCCACGTTCATTCTTAGTATCAGCATCACCTTTCTCTTAACCTGAATCCCCCCCCTTCCTCACACCTCTGACCTATCGCGTAAGTGGCCGCTTAAACTGGGCCAGCCTAACAGAAACGTCCGAACTAGCCACTTGCTTGCACGAGAGTATAGAAAAAAATGTTCGCGGGTGAAGCGAGGAAGGGAGGGAGTTGACATGATTGCAGTGGTCAGGGCGGTGAAAGGACTATATGTAACTAAGAGAGATGTGCTGATATGAGATAGGGGAGCAGCTAGAGGACATGGACTTGTAATTCTCACGTAATTGACTGCTAGTTCGGCCACCTCTTCGGATTCTTTACAGGAGGAGCGAGTAGCGGGCTGTTTTAGTAGTAGTAGTAGTAGTAGACCTCTCTTTGGCCACTCCTCTGTACTCTATTCAGGAGCAGTAAGTAGCGGGCTTCTTTTTTTTTCATTGTTTTCTTTTTTTTCTCGCCCGTGTACTGTCTCCTTTGCTGTAAAAAAAAAAAAAAAAAAATGAAAGATATGCTCGAGGGATGTCAAGAAATGCAGTTCCCTGATAGATGCATTAGCTAACGCACGAGTTGAAACCTTAGTTTGACCAACTGAGACTCGGAGACGAGATTCTTAACCCAGCTCATTTTCTGCAAACCACATCAAGGGTCCTTAATACCCCTACTTAGAAAATTTGTGCTTTGTTTAATTGTACATACATCGTTACAGTCAACAGGAAATTAATGCAATGTATAGTATTCATCCATGTAGAGTCACGGAGGGTAGCCATCTGGCGGAGTGCGCTTCGCCGCAACAATGGTTTAGTAACCCATCTGGCGTGTATTCTCTTAGAAAGTAAAACTAGTGTTGAATGTTCCTGAAGCCTGTGAGAGTGAGTACAACGGGTGCAGACGAGCAGTGGTGTGACAGCTGTCTTCATAGCTTTGTAGTGGTGATGCTGAAGGCTAAGGACGACGACGATAGCAAGTTACAGGCTAAGGACGACGACGATAGCAAGTTACAGGCTAAGGACGACGACGATAGCAAGTTAAAGGCTAAGGACGACGACGATAGCAAGTTACAGGCTAAGGACGACGACGATAGCAAGTTAAAGGCTAAGGACGACGACGATAGCAAGTTAAAGGCTAAGGACGGCGACGATAGCAAGTTAAAGGCTAAGGACGACGACGATAGCAAGTTACAGGCTAAGGACGACGACGATAGCAAGTTAAAGGCTAAGGACGACGACGATAGCAAGTTACAGGCTAAGGACGACGACGATAGCAAGTTAAAGGCTAAGGACCACGACGATAGCAAGTTAAAGGCTAAGGACGACGACGATAGCAAGTTAAAGGCTAAGGACGACGACGATAGCAAGTTACAGGCTAAGGACGGCGACGATAGCAAGTTACAGGCTAAGGACGACGACGATAGCAAGTTAAAGGCTAAGGACGGCGACGATAGCAACTTTGTAGTTATTGTATAGCAGCAGCAGAAGGGATGACGGTTTCATTGATATCAGAAATGCTTGAGTTCATTATATTCGACATTAACGGTTCGAATCCCGACCGATCTTTTTCGTCTCAAACATGGATTTTGTTGATGGAAGGTTCTTTATTCAGCAGTTCGTTGTAGAGGGTGACGTAGTTCATAATTATGCTACACGAGAATGAGATTGGAGAAACTATTTGTATTACTTGCGTTCTGTATCATTTCCACCTGTTCTTCCCCCCCCTCACAGATACTAACCATATACCAAGGGCTTTGTATGGAGTATGCTTATCTATTCGGGGGTTCCACACAGTCATTGTGGACATAGTGGAGTTCATGAACTTTCTCATCAATTATCTTCCTATCACGGAGTCTTCTTTCTACCTTTTCAATTCTGCCGAGATTGTGTTTCGATTCGGTCCCGAAACAAATCACCGGATAACAGCTCGAATGAAGCAGCCGTGAAGTTGTTTTGGTTACCGTTTGTCGGAATGGTCATCACAATGTTGCCCGTCCGTTTTCATCTCGTGGGAGCCAAACCGCCCGCTGACGACATTCCCACTTCTCACTCCATGTTATATTCGTTTTTCAAATACTACGAGTACTTTCTTTGCTATGTAGTGATTTATATGGGGTTGCGTTGTCGATTTAATACTTACTAAATATTGGAAACTGTATGATTCTGAAGTATTCACGGCAATAATTGTCATTTCATTCTAGTGTTGAGTTCCGTCATGTGTTAAAGGATTGTATAGTTGACAGCTGAGCCTTGGGGACCGTTCAAAGATTACGTATCGCCCAAGGGGGAGGTTACTCAGAGTAGGTGTAGTGAAGTGTTGTGAGGGTGACAGGGGGAGTGGGGAAAACAGCCTCGTCTTCTTACGTGACATTTTCAGATTTATTTTTTTGTTTCTTGAGATACGAAAGTTAGGTAAAGGGGATTTTTTTCGTAAAATCATTAAGAAAACCTAAAGAGAATAATTTGCTGGTATTAGGCTAGACTGGTATTGCATTTGAAAAAAAAATGGAAACCTAACAGAAGGGGTTACTAGTGGTGTCCCAATTTCCCAGGGCGGGGTCTGAACATGTGTCATACGGGATGGGGATGGGAGGGGGTGTCAAAGTTACCAAAAAAACATTACATAATTTTTGAGTGGCCCTTTATTATTATATCAAAATTATTGTTGCTTGTGATGACTTTATTTCATACTAATATTGTCGCCTCTAAGAAGAAACACAAAGCTTCCCTTCTTGTGAGAGTTGGTCCTTTTCATCATAACCCAGTCACTCGACAATGAGAACGACAAGAATAACTAATTTATGCACACTGGAAAACAAGTGACGTTGTTACACTTCTGTCTCTAGTGATGACGAAGCTTTTCCTCACTTAGAAACATGCGGTCATTAGTTCATTTTGACAACCAGTGACTCACAGCAGCATGGGCATGACGAGAAAATAATTGAAGCAGGAAATTGAGAACGACAAAAATAGCCAGTCAAGATGCAGTTAGCTCTGATCATATAAGCAGTGATTCAGATACATCGTCATGACAAGAGTAACTAGGAAAGGCTAGAAAACAAGTGACCCTCCAGAAAGACATTAGTTCTAACTCTATGAACCATGGTGCACCAAGATGACAATGAGGTGGCCCGTGCCCGCCGTGCTTACCTCCACATGACAGCAGAGATGATGCGAGGTGAGCCCAGTTACTGAAGACTGTGTCCTTGAATAACGTTCTGACCAAGAATATTTAATAAGGTCAGAGCCGTAGATAGGAAGGCTTTGGCCATAGGTTCCCCAGATGCCATCTTGCATCTTTGCTGTTCAGGATCACTGCCTCCTACCCAGCGCTTCTGCCTGAACACAAGCTCATCATCAATAGATAAAAATGGTAGTATTTGAAATTTCAGCAGCTTGTGTTCTGGCAGGAGCACTGGGTAGGAGGCAGTGAGCATGAGCGGCATAGAGTCAGGACAGCAAATGGCCTGAGTCTTCCTACTTAAGGGTCTGGTGCCAATGAGCTGTGACTATCTACCATATTGGTTGGAGACAGACTCCCTACAGTATTCCTGTTTAGCTGGAAATACACTGACCAGTGATTTCTGTTATAATGATAGATAGCATCTGTCATGTTATACAATCCTTGCTCATATATGAAATGGTTATTTTTCATAATTTTGCAAAATGTGTGAGATGGAATCAATGCTTCAAGAAAACCACTAAAAATCAGTTTCCAGTGTTGCAGGTTGAATTTATCAAGTAATTATGCTGTTCTTTGGAAACTGGGTAAAATCATAAAGCTAAACAGGTAATATGACACCCAAGATGATTTGGTCATGTGTTAATACATTACTATTATAGGCACCTGCATTTTTACGTTCAGTGCAGACAGTCAGCACAGGAGAGGTGGCTACTCAAAAGCCAGGTGTCAACCACAGGCAGTACCTGCAGTGGTATAACATTTTAAGATAATTTTTAATCAATTATTATCAGAGTACTCATCTATCTTTCAGCTGACAGTGAGGTACGGGGTGAGGCACGAGGACCAAGGTCAGAAAGATCAAGTGTGAGCCACAACGATGACGTGTCTTCAACGAGCAGTGAGAAGTATGAGAGAGACGTGGCCATCCTCAACTCCTGCTTTGATGACATTGAGAGGTTTATTGCACGCCTCCAACACACTGCAGCGGCCACCAGAGAGTTGGAGCGGCGCCGCAGGTGAGCACTCCACATGACTTATTTATTATTTATTATAATGAATGGAAACAGTTCTGTGCTGCCTTACTATGCCACATTCGGCCATGTAAAATGCTCATCAGGACATTTACTTTGTTTCAGGTCTCGTAAATCAAAGAAGAAAGATATAGGCGATGGGCTCTTGTCCATGCGAGCCAAGCCACCCCCAGAACGTGAATTCGTCGACATTTTTCAAAAGTTCAAACTCTCATTCAATCTTTTGGTAAGTGGGCGGATTCATTGGATGTATCTAGGTCACATTTTTTATTATGCAAACTAAGTTGTAGAAGTCATTTATAAGAATTACCACTCTTGTCTGTTTATCTATATACCTGTTCACTAGTACCAGATAGTATATATACACATTTCTCTTTTTGTTTTTCATTTTCTTATGTCTAGTATTTCCTGAAACCTACAAGTAATTTGTCTTTTTTTTCTCTCTTCCTATCCCATGCTGCATTGAAGACTTTTTAAACTACTTTTTTGTTTTATAAATATCCTTAATACTGTACATTGACCAACCACTGACTATTCGGCACTTGATTATTATCCTTTACAAAAAAAATCCATATGAATGATTTATGGCAGTCATTCCATTTATCCTTTACCCTCCTTAGCACATCATTTACCTTCCACACATCCTTTCTTGTGAGATCTTCCTCTTCATCCATCACACATCACTTCCTATTTGTCGCTGCTTATTACTTTTGCAAGTACAGCAAACTTGTCACGGGTATGAAAGAACATTTTCTTCCATATTATCATTTTCTTCCTTCTATCTTCTCTAGTGTATTGATAAATTATTTTGCTCTCCCAATTCTTTCTTCCTCCTCCATGTTTATCTGGATCATTTTTGGTTAGAAAAGGTGTTTGCTGGAAACATCACTTTTACAGTTTTTATTTATTGATGCCATACACCTTTGACAACCTTGGATACCAATCTTCATGTAAAACATTCTAAATTGATGAGATTCTAGTGTAACTTGCTGATCTGCAGTCAACAGAATATAATTAATTTATAAAATTAACAAAACTTAACAGTAATATCAGTCTTACATGTTTATTTTCATATATGTATATGATTCTTATGCAATACTTCTCATGACATACAGGCAAAGCTGAAGGCCCATATCCATGACCCCAACGCCCCTGAGCTGGTGCACTTCCTCTTCACCCCACTTGCTCTCATTGTGGATGCCTCACGGGACTCCAACTATGGACCAAACCTTCCTGGCAAGGTAATGCTAATCCTATTTGAAGAATTTTCTTATACACCAAAGGATGCTGTCCAAAAAGAAGGATACAATTTTCACTCCCATTGTGTGTAATTGGCAGAAATACAGTTAGATCCAAGCTGACAAATTTGGACAGATTTTTTACTAAAATTCACATTTTGTTTTGTTTCTTCCAACTCTCTACTCTCGGTTTGCACTTTTGGTGGTACTGTTAGGTCATTCTTGCAGTCCACCACCACAATTTCTTTCAACAACAAGCACTATGCATATATAGTGCTACTAGTTTAATTGTGTTCATAAACTTAAAGTATATTCTCTCAAATCAAATTCTGTCAAACCAGGGAATTGTGTGATTGCCTTACAGGTATCTACATGGTTAGAGGATGTGGTGGTTGAGTTTACTTTTGAAAGATTTTACTTTATAATTTTTAATATAGAGTTATTTCTTGCTTGTAGGTGCTGTCTCCATTACTCACAGCAGATGCTGTTGAGCTACTTACAAATTGCTTGACTTCCCGAGAGACGGAAATATGGCAAAGCCTTGGAGAAACCTGGTGTGTACCTCGCAGCCTGTGGAAATACAATGTTCCACCATACCAGCCAGGTAATCTTGGTGTTTTTTGCTGTGTAGCATTGCTTTATCCTTTTTATTCAGTCTTTTGACAGTAAACATTTCTTTCCCAAAGCAGGCAGCTATGAGGTGCAATCCAAAAGTTCACATACTAATGCTGATGTGAGCCCCAGGGGAGCAAGCAGTATCTTTCATTTGTCAGTATGTCACATGTTGTCAACCCGTCAATATCATGACCTGTGTTATATGCGTTTTCATGATCACGTGTACATGCTCATTTGCAATTTCACTATGAACCTCAAACTTGAACAGAGAACAATCATCAAATTCTGTGTCAAACTTGGGAAATAAGCGACGTAGACATTCAGGATGCTTCCTCAACCCTGTCAAATGACGGAGGGGTTCCTGTAGGATATCACATACATACTGATAGGAAATTTGGTTTCACCATGAATTTTTTATGTATTGCAAAATTGTGGTTCAAAAGCAATTTAATTTTCAGTATTTTCCAATGGGTGGGCCCCTGAGCTGGCTGAGGACTCCCGTGATCGATCCAGTGTTCTTGCCTCCGAGGTTGCATCTGAAGGAAAGAGAACAAGAGCAGAAGATTTAAGGAGTGGCCATCGTGAAGTAAGCCATTGAGTGTGGTGTTTAGATTTGTGATTTTCATGCATTATTTTATTATCATGAATTAACAGAAAGTGTAGAAAATACTAACATTTTGAAAGCAAATGGTAAAGTCTATCTATTCTTAATTATGCATTTTTTCTCTTCATTTAAATGTGCAAGGATGACTGCATCTATGTAAGTGTTCTTAGCACTCAGAAAGCCCTACTATTCAGGACTTTATTTTGATGTAGCTCTGAATCCCTTCAAATCTTGGTCATTTTCTAAATATTGTTTCCTTATGGTTGTCATTTCATTTACATTCCAGTATAAATATAAGTGGCGTGGTAAAGTTTCCATGGTTGGACAACTAATCAAATTTGTTATGTATTGATGAAATAATTTCCCTTGGTAAGATTTGAACATGAATCTCAACAGGCTGAGATAAGGCAAGGCCGTCTGCGCAGCGATGAGTATTCAAGCGACTTTTATGACTCAGACCGCAGGGAACCTTCACCTCCCTTGGGGCGTTATTATGCAAGAGAAGACAGGTAAGTGTGGGCGTCCAGCAACCCTCCATCATCATCACTACAGTTTTCATGCTTAACAAAAAGGTAGATGGATTCAGACTCGGACAATAAATACCATTAATTAACAT
This sequence comes from Eriocheir sinensis, assembly GCF_024679095.1. NCBI lineage: Eukaryota > Metazoa > Arthropoda > Malacostraca > Decapoda > Varunidae > Eriocheir > Eriocheir sinensis. Next base: position 2,082,820 of record NC_066548.1, read on the forward strand.
ATCTGGAGGAGAAATCATCTGAACACCTTTCAATTAGAAAAATTCATAAGCTAACAAAGGTAAGTGAAATTATACTAATAAATAGAATGTGTGATGGTTGCTAATCTCCAGGTGTCGTGATGTCAGGGCTAAGACAAATATAAGGTGCTGAACAACCTGAGCTTTACTAAAGAGGTGCTGCGCTACCTTTGCTGAAGTACAGTGGTGTTTAGATCAGAAAAGATTCAGGAACACTACCATAGTAACACTACCATAGGGAGTCATAGTTTGGCTTAAACATTATTATATCTACTTTTGTTTTGTTTCATCCTTCAACCGTATTCCTTATTAATACCTGTTTCAATATTTATATGATCACTCTCCCATTTTGTACAACACTGGGATTGATGATGAATACAAAGTTCAATGTGGACTTATCCTGCCATTTAGAAGTCCAGGTTGTCTGAATGTTACTCCCTTTGCATCACCATTATCACTCCTGATGTTTTTTTTCTGGTGGAGGTTGCGTATTTAAATTACTTAATCCCAACTGAAATACATGACTCTTGCAGACCCCGGTCTATGACACCTCCATCCGAGTATCCACAAGCTGGTCGGAGTGATATTTCACAGGAGTCAATGGATCAGTCAACATTTGATAAGCACCAGCAGCGGTGGCTAAGTGATCTTAAAGCACGTGGAGCTAAAATTGTACAGGTCACATACCCTCGCACAGCCAACAATGACAAAGAATTGACTGTTGTCCGCGGGGAGTACTTAGAGGTAAGGAAATGTTCATAAGAATGTATCTGTGGAACTTGATGTGTAATTATTTTTATAAACAATATTATAATTTTCTTTTTATGGCATTATCCTGATTGTTGTTGCAGTTGTCACTATGTTAATTACTTGCCAGGTGTTAGATGACAGCCGCAAGTGGTGGAAAGCAGTAAATGCTCGTGGCCAAGCTGCCCATGTACCTCACACCATTGTTACTCCTTATACTCCAGATCAGGTAAGATCCAACCCTTTGCACTCAGGGAAATTAATATTAGACCTTAGTTTTTAATGGAACTCATTTTTGTAGCCATTGTAATTACCTATTTTTTATCGCAGAAAAGGTCATACAAAAGTTAACTGGATTTTTTTTCTTTCTAAATCATAAACATTGTTTTTGTTTTTCTTTTGATGGTGCTGCTGCAATTGCTGTTACTGTAAGTGTATGGTAGGTCATAAAGACTTTTTTCACAGGATGACGTGCGGCGCGCTGTCCCACAGCCCTGGAAAGAGCGCCAAGGCAAGAAAGGTGAATTCAGATATTTCTAGTTCTTACCTATAGAATTATAAGTGCTGGTATATTTCTCCAGTTGTAGTCATTTTCATTTCTTGTTGCAATTTATGAAGTATATCTAAGTAATGTGGTTCACAAAAAGGAAATGGATTAGCCTGTTAATGAGTATACTTGTATTTAATAAGCAACTACAGAAGAAGAGGGAAATACTTGACCATTATCCTTGCAAAGTAACTGAAACTTATATTGACCTCTTCCTTTGTATTGCTATGAAATTTTTTGCACCATGCACTGTCCTGTTTTGACACTTGCTTTGGTATGTAGAATGTCCATCATAGCAGCTTTGTGTTTGTATGTACTATAATTGTTTGTCATCCTACTGAATGTAAGGGAAGTAAAAGTAGTTGTATTTGTTACTGTTGGGCCTGGTAAGTATGCAGCTCCATTAGTGATTTTTTACTATTGTTGGTGTCCAAAAGAAGTATACAAGCCTCAAGTTTTTCTAATTATTTATGCATACTCCTTCTAGCAACAGTAATACATTAATAAATCAATAATGCAAAGTTGATATAAATCAGTCATGCATTCATACAAGTTTGCATGGATGTTTATTATGAGGAAATATTACTTCTAAATCACTGTGAAATTCAACTTGTAAGTGCACAGGTCTTGGTGCATAAACTGATATTCTTTTTAGAGTAATATAAGTTGTTATTTTGTTCATACTTATGCCGTCAATTTATAATCACTCTTCAATTTCTTAAACATGAAAATATAACTTGTAATTAATGTTAAGTGTTTTTTGGGTATCTATCTGTGTACAGAATTACTTTTATCATTGACATGCACAAGTGTGATAGAAGACTATTGCTTGAATTGTTCTCTTCATTTACTCTTAAAATCCCATTAATTGCTCAGATAATATATGACTTTTCACATGCTTCTGTACAGACCTGTGACTTTGCTTGCATGTTTTCTCTCTTCGAGTGTGTGGATTGATTGCCCTAATGTTTGATGTTTGGTATCAAGGTCTTGCTGATACTAATAAAAATCAACTAGAGGATTCCCATAATATACACTTTCTCTCGGCTATATATGTATGAGGTTACCTGTTGACTTGTTTATAGATAGATAGATAGATAAACTTTACACACACACACACACTCACACTCACTCACACTCAAAACACACACACACACACACAAAAGGGGAGTCTTTTATTCATCACTAATGTTGACCACAAAAACATGATGAAAAATTATTCAACAAAAAAACCAACATGTGTTATTTGAATATTTGAGTAAGACCTATTTGTCAAACATTATGGCAATCATACATGACATTTCTTGCTTTTTATGCTTGATGAAATGATTCTGTTATTGTTTGTTTGGAGGAGCTTCAGTATATTACTTTCCTCTGAAGTAGATTCACAGGTATTGTAGTGGCAGCAGTAGACACAGTAGTACAGCAGTAGTAATTTCAGACAGATTTTTTTTATGCTTTGCTGCATATGAAAAGCACATTATGCATGAATATATTTTTTTGTTCTATACACTGTCAGTTACATGATGGTCCTCATAGCGTCTATTATTATTAGAAGGCTGCTGAGTATCAGGTAATGTATATTTACTTTTGTCCTAAAACTGAAGGGGGGTTATTTAACACTGCTTCCTTGTACATGATGGAAGGTCAGCAGATTCTGCCATGTCTTTTTTCTGTACATCATTACCAGTTCATATCTAAATAAAATTTTATCTTGATTAATAGAATCAAAGTGGATGAGAAGGAAAAATATGAAAAATGAATGAGGTAACTGTAGGAAGGAAGACATTTAACCCGGTAGCTGCGGGGATCCTGTTTCTTAATGGTCCCTCTAAGCAAGAAAAATGAGAAAAAATCATCATCCACACAAACCATGAGCATAATAGATATCAAAGCATTTGTGATCAGTTTATGTATCATCTTTTTTGGGTGGGTTTACATCATGGCACAATTTTGGCCCGTCGCTTTTACACGGTAAAGCCACAAATTTGGCCCGTCACTGCTACCGGGTTAAAAACGAACAGTCACAGATGAGAACTTTACACGTAATCACCCATTATGATGAGAATGATCTGAGGAGTGAGACCGCAGTTGTAGATATGTTTTTTTCCAAGTATCAATTAATATGATCAGTAAAGGCATACCTTGAGGGAGGTGCATCGTATCACCCGCTCAATGACACCATATTATAATACATATAAACTAAGATTTCTCTTATGTTCAAGTCAATATAAATCAATTATAGTGGTCATAGGGTCTAAAAGTATGTGCTTTCTGTTGTGCACTAGTAAATAATAAAATATACAGTTTCAAGGTGATAAAATTGCCGTTTCCCTATTAGAAGAAATAAAACACTGATAACTGATAACACAGATAAAAGTAACATTGCAAGTTAAATTTCTAATCTTAAAATTTTGCTTTGGGAATAAGTAAGGTACAGTATTTTTAAAAGAGAATTCAGCATCACCGTGATTGATAAACCCATCTCCCATATTGATAGAGTGGGGAGTAAAAAAATGCTACTATTGTGATTAGTGGTATAGACAAAAAGAGGGAATTAAGGGGGAATCCCAGTCCCCAACCTCAACCTCCTCTACTGTAGGACCTTCATCTCTGTTTAGTTGACTGTTTGTGACATGTGGTAGAATATTAAGGCACGTACAGTTATAGATGAGAGTGTGGAAAAATTTAACTTCCCTTTGAATCACAATACTTAAATGGCACTGCTAAATAACCTTCCTTCCTATAGTTGTGAATAATTTAAAGAAGACAAAGACTGCATGCAAGGTGGAGGGTTATAGTGGACGGCTCTGTTGACTAATGATGACTTAAATAGCAACAAAGATAGCATTTTCTTGCTTTTCCAATTACACTTAATGAATTTTGCTTCATGATACGACAGTGACTTACTTACCTCTTGCTTTGTCTCATTCAAGAGACTAACAGTTGACTAAAGACTTTTCTTGGACTAACTGTCACCTGGGAACATTTGGGCCTCATCAAATCTTGGCACTAATATTTGAACACGAAATTAAATGATTTTAGGGATTTTTGTCAGTATTTGTTTATTGCAAATTTCATCATTCAGAAATGAGTATTAACAAGATTTAATTGCAGTAACACATGTAAAGAATCTCCTGTACATTTGTAACATAAGAATTATTTTCATTATAAAGGTAGATGGTTATGGCATATGAACTCACAAATATAGTATGTATTATTGATAATTTTAATAAACCATGCTAAAATATATTTTTATTCAGTATGTCCTGAATTAAGGGTACAGTGATGTCAACAGAGCCAAAAGCAAACTTTGCACCACTGCCAATACCTGTGAAATATTGAACTGATGATTTCCTTTTCGTTTGAGACCTGTATTTTCAGGGAGAATGTATAAGCAGATTCCTCGGTAAGTTCACACATTATTTGTACCAAGAGATAAGTTAGCGGAGTTGCGATGTGCAGAAGATAATCAATATTGGGTGCCTAATCTATATCTGTATTTGACATGCTTCTCAGAGCTCCCTCAAAATGGTGGATGTAGAAATAGTGTCTCCATTGTTTCCTGCCTATACTTCTGTAATGCTCCAATCCTCAACCCTCTTCAACTTCCTTATCAAAAATATCCAGAAAATCTGCCGTTACATTTTATAGGGAAGCAATACTTACGTACATGAAACATCCATATTACTCTTGTATCTGTTCCTTACCATCTCATCCTCATCCTTTCTACCCATATAGCTAAATTACGGTAGTGCAATCTATTTCCTCACCTTTTCTTGCCACACTAAACTCCTTATACACATTATCTTCACTTTGGATAGCCATAATTTTCATGTCACAGGTATGCTTCATAAACAGAACCCCTCTTCCATTTGAATACTCATCCTCTGGCATTTGTCTTTTCTTCAGTTTTCCTACAAACACATCTGCTCATGCATATTTATACACTGTTGCTTAAGTTTTATAGTTACTCAGGTACTATACCATTATTGAAATCCTCTTATGCTGGATCAAGCCAAAATATTTTTAACTCTTTTACCGTAAATTATCATCTATTAATTTTCATCATACAACACTTATTTGCAATTGGCTCTTACCTTGCATGTTCCAATATCAATAATTTTACTCTAGAGCATTCATTCACTGTTGTCCTTTCTCGTAAACCTATTCCTAATTTGTCCAGCTTGATTGTAGTGATGCATCGTCTAGGTTTAAAAGCAGCTCTTGTTAGGGAGGGAGGGTACAGTTTCAGGTGTAGAACCTCATGACAGCCTCTAACAATATGTGCAGTCTGGTGAAGGTGGAAAGGAAAACACTTACTGTGGCAGGTGAGTCAGTTTTCAAGTTTATTGAGTTTATTAAAAAACAAAATGAGAAGGGCACCATAGAGTTAATGGGGTATTTATCTGTAGTTGTTGAAGTGAGGACTAGATGTATCATTGTTGCACAGTAATAACAATCTCTACTGAGCACATAAAGGGTATGAGGTTTTAGGTGTTTTAAAGTAGTATATATGTGTGATCTGCTTCTTGAAATTGTGCCTTGTGATGTCTCTCGTTGTTTTGTTGCACCTCAGTCTCATTTGTTTGGGTACTGGAATTTTCTGCTTTCATTCACTACTTCAATTTCATAAGTACGATATCTGGAAAAAATATATAGTGTGTGTAATATATATATATATATATATATATATATATATATATATATATATATATATATATATATATATATATATATATATATATATATATATATATATATATATATTTATATATATTTATATATATATATATATATATATATATATAAAATCATTCATTTGCTCTCTATTTATTTATTGCATACTAATGGTGTTATTTTTTTTTCTTCCCCCTTTTTTTTCCTTTTTTCCATTCTTTTTTGCTGCAAAGGCAAGTCTGATGATTCCAGTGAAGAGGAGGTTCCAACACCACGTAAGGCCAAACCCGCTAACATTCCACCTGCTCCACCCGTTCCTCCACCCATGCCCACTCATCAAGCAGCTCCTGTTCTTGCAACAAGATCTCGTAGTTCTAGACCCACTAATGCTGAACAAATGTATGGCACTAGTAAGTTCCTCCATGTAGTATTTTGTACAAAGAATGTGATCTCAAGAGTTGAGTTGTTTGCTGGAGTAAGACAGAAAAGTAAAAGAATATTACAGAATCTCCAGCATTCATGGTGTTGAGGCGTTGGAACTAAACAATTTTATTTATTTTTTCTTTGAGAGTAAAGGAAGCAGCTCAAGGTCAAAAAAATATCTGAAAAAAAAAATGAAAAAAAAACTCGCTGCTCACTGCCTCCTCGTTACCATTCACTGAAGACAGTTCTCCCCCTGAAAAAGGGAGGGGGAAAAGAACTGGCAGAGACAATACAGAACGCTCAGCTTCGAGGAAGAAGATTTAGGAAGGGAAGAGATATGAGGTTTCCAGTTGAGATTTTGAATTAACAGTAGACTGAGGATGTTTATTGTAGAAGGTGACAGCTGAGTGTTATTGAAGAATAGGGGATAGGTGTTTGGGAGACTGTTTTGAGTTGACAGGTGGAGAAATTGAGTTTTTGAGGCGTTGAAGGACACCAAGTTCCTTTTGCCTCATTCAGAAATGATAGTAAGGTCTGAGGTTAAGCATTCTGCAGTCTCCAGCCTAGAATCACGTAGTTCCTGTTGGGAGGGTCTTCTGGCAAAAGATGTTGAGTAATGCAGAGCAGAGTCATTGGTGTAGGAGTGGATAGGACAGTTTGTTTTGGAACAACAACAGAGAGTGGGAAATAGGACAGAGCCCTGCGAGACATCAGTATTAAGAGGTTTAGGGGAAAAACACACTCATCCAAGAGGAAACTCTAGAAGCAATAAATTAATATATACACTTGAATTGTGATCCTTATGTTTGTTGATAGCCAGTAATAAGTTGTGTTCCTCTCTTCCTACAGTAGTTATCAGCTTATACAACCCTTTTACTTGATATGTCACCTGCTTAGCAGTTTAATTTAGCAACATTTTTAACAGTAGCCATCAACTGTCAAAATCAAGATCTTTTTGCCATTAAAATGATGAAGAATAATGATAATTATATATGATGATGATGATGATAATATTAATAATATATTCATGGTAAATTTCAGCAAGATCAACTGCAGATATGATGAACATTGAACTAAAAGCTGTCCTGGAATCCTTCCGTCGTCAGAGACCTCATTTGGATATTGTAAAGACTCCTGATGCTTACATTTACCAGAAGAGTTCTCCTCAGGAGGTGCAGGAATGGCTGGAGATTAAAGGATTCTCTAAACGGTGATACTTCATTGTGATGCTTTGTGTATATCATTCTACATAAATTTTAAGTATAAATGTTTAACACTTTATCATGGAATCTATCTATGGCTGCCATGTTCCACTTGTAACTCTTTATGATGGGGTAGCCACTGCTAGTCTCAATTTCTCCCATGTTTTTCATGCTCCCTAATTGCAATATTAACATCTGGTGCCCCACCTCTCTATAAGTTCGCTTCATAAAATTTCATCAGTTCATCTGGTAAATGGTCTCTTAGCTACCTCATGATGCTTTATGCAACTTTATAAATACTGTTCACAAGCTTGCCTTTTTACATCCTTATTACATGTGATCCACCAAAGTGTAGTACATTCACCCATTCAGTAACTCCCCACTTGATACCTTTACTGTCATCTGTACCACATCTTCTATACACAGTCATTTCCCAACCCTGTCGGTCCATCTTCTATAGCTGATAAGGCCTGCACATTCCACATAGCATTCTGTAATTTAATATAGGTTCACTAAACTATCCACTCTACAATAAGTAATGGGTTTAGACTCAACGATTTGTCAATAGCAACATTTCAAAGTACAATATGAAGGGAAAAACCTTAAATAATGACATTCAACATAACACTTATACATTCACTGCTTTTATTTGGATCCTGAATGGAATTTTTTTGAAATATTCACTTGTGTAAAATTTCTTAACATAATACTTTTCTGACAGAATCATGAAGCAGTTTGATGGTATTGATGGAGAAGCACTATTCAAGTTAGACAAAAACCAGCTGGAAGAGTATTGCGGGGCAAAAGAAGGTGCTCGTCTTGCCTCCCAAATTACTGTCCAGCGAAACGTGTCTGGAGTGAGTAACAACCACGCTTCATTGATAATATAAAGAAGCATTATTTTGATAAATTGTTAAATTTGATAGTAATTCATCTTAAATGTTTATTTGAAATAATGCCTTCCTTCATTTCTCCACAGTATAAAACAGCAAGGTCATCAGAACTGAAACAAATCCTTGCAAAACAGAGAAATAAGGTGGATAGTGATGAAACCTTCAAGGTTCAGAAGGTAGAAAAGGATTTTGAGTTCCTCAATGACTATGATAAATCTGGATACCAAACAGACTCAGGTAAGGTATGAGTTGGTTATAAATCTTTTAACAAGGAATGTGCAATAATCCCTATGTGATAAGAGGAGGAATGCAGTAGCACTCAGTTAACATTGTCATCCCTGCATTTGTATATATGATCCTCTTTTTTCCCTTCCTTTCTGAAAAAATCTATGCTGTTTATGAATTATCCCCTTTGTACAGTCCTTACATATTAGTATAACTTGCTGCACTTCCTTCTGTGGAGATAACTTCTCACAGCTCCTGTTTATTTTATAAAATTTGCTATTATTACATGTGGATTTATAGATCATGGCTTGAATCTATGCTCTGATAACCAGCTGGCAGGCCACTCATTTGTTTATTAATTTTTGTGGGTTGGTTAATCAATAGCTTCCAAGGAAAGTGTGGGTAAGGTAAACTTTGATGGTCCAGTTGTGACAATTGTTCCTGTTAAAAAAAAGTGACCAGAGACAATTGAGCTTTATGGCAGCGTGCCAAAAATAGTTAGTAATATCAATGAGGCTGTGATTTCTAATTTTGTATTTTGATTAGATGGAATTTAGGGATTCTAAGTGCCGTGACAAAATATTTTATAATCATTACGTAAGCATTTGCATATTCTTTTTCGCATTTTAGAAATTAGGCAGATTTCAGCAGTGTCATTCATGCAAAATGTGTTTCTTTAGGAGTTTGGAGGGATCTAGACAATAACAGTAATGTAATTGTTCCTGTTTATTTTTTTCAACAGAATCAGAAGAGGAATCTACAGGTGCCGGTGTAAATCCAGGCACAAATACACTTAAGGAACAAATAAAAAAGCAACGAAAAAAGATAATTAATCAGTCATTTGATGGAAAAGCTTCGCGTTAATTAAGTTTAGGCTTAAACTGTATCAAAGATGTATTATTTAACAGTACTTAGATTTATTTGGCAATAATTGTGAAGATTTTATATTTTCTACTTCAGTAACTATATGGCACTTTAGACTGACTACCTTCTCATCTAATTATTAAAAAAAAAGGAATTTTAAGGTCTATTGTGCATTGCAGCTCTTAACCCTTTCCATCTGTGATGCAGACGTCAGAGTCAGAGTATGGAAAGGGTCAAGAGGAAATGGAAGAGGATTAATCCTCTTTTAAACCTCTCAATTCCTCTTAATCCTCTTCCATTTCCTCATAAGAGGTTTAGAAGAGGACTAAGAGGAAATGGAAGAGGATGAAGAGGTTTAGAAGAGGACTAACCCGTTCCATACAGTGACGCCGTCAGACGCCTGTCGGACGCCGACGTCGGCGTCGCCGGGGTGAGGGGGTTAAATGCATGATGAGAGACCTCTTGGATGACAAATTTTGAAATAACAGTGTAGAATAGAAAGGTGCTGACTCATGAAAGTAACTAGCAAATGTCAGGATTTTTTTCCTTAATGTTTTTGGATGCTTATACTGTGCATTCCTGAAATGTCCACAACAGTTAAACTTTACTATCAAAGTGTATCATACACCTTACTGTGGGAGTTCTTTTTCCCATTGGCACTTTGGTTGAATTTATAAAATAAGAGTTTGGTGCCATGATTTCCCTGTAACATAATATAAATATTCACTTATACTGTAGTATATTGTGATTCAAGACATTGGGCTTATCTGTTTTGGCTACTTTGCTAATGTGTCACATGCTCTGCTGCACTATAGAACTGGTGCATGAATTTTCAACATTTATTTGTGTTTTCATTGCATTCCCATGGTTAAAGAATTCTATAATACATGTATAGTGGGAGTCACTGTATGTATATGTTTGAAAGCTGTATAGTACATTATATAACTGAATGACTGTAGTAGTTCTTTGAGTTATAAAATCAATTTTGAAACTTTAGTGTAATTTTTTAGCCATTATCTTCAAAAAGAATCATGTATACCATTTTCTATAATGAAACTCCATTCCTTCAACTTCGGCCTTCAATTCAACAAAGTCTATATTATATAGGCTATCCACCTTTTCCTCTTCTTTTTCACTTTCCACTTATTTTATATCATTATTTTCTTTTGCATTGTTTTTGGTGTAAATAATATGGAGCTGAACCTATGATTGCTAATTGAAGCCAAAATAAAGGCCTATGGCAACTTGTCACTTTTAAGTACCTCCTGGCTAAAAGCACATTTGTACTTGCTTGGTGGTATAAGTCCTAGAGTACTTTTGTTCAGGTACATTGCTGCTCTGCAAATGGAACAATCTTCTGGAATGCAACCATGTGCACTGAGGTATTTATTTTAAAGTTTAGCTTGGATACACAAACTGGCAAAAACAAAATAGTTGAGGCTTATAAAATAAAACACCATTTTTTTGTTTTTTACAGTAAAGGTAACAGCTCAAGGAAAAAATAAAAAAATCAACAATGAAAAAAAAAGCCTGCAAATCACTGCTCCTATAAAGAGTTAAGAGTGGCCAAAAGAGAGGTCGGTTTCGGGAGGAGAGGTGTCCTGATACTCTCCTCTTGAATGAGTTCAAGTCGTAGGCAGGAGAAAATACAGATGAAGGAAGATTGTTCCAGAGTTTATCAGCGTGAGGGATGAAAGAGTGAAGATGCTGGTTAACTCTTGCGTAAGGGATTTGGACAGCATAGGGACGAACTTGAGTATAAAGTCGTGTGTAGCGGGGCCGCGGGAGGGGGGGATGCATGCAGTTAGCAAGTTCAGAAGAGCAGTCAGCGTGAAAATATCGAGAAAGGATAGAGAGGCAACATGGCGGTGGAATTTAAGAGGTAGAATACTGCCAGTAAGAGGAGGGGAGTTGATGAGACGAAGAGCCTTTCTACTCTGTCCAAAAGAGCTGTGTGGGTGGAGCCCCCCCCACATGTGAGATGCATACTCCATTCGAGGACGGGCAAGGCTCCTGTATATGGATAGCAACTCAGCGGGGGGAAAAACTGGTGGAGACGGTACAGAATGCCCAACCTCGAGGAAGCTGATTTAAAAGATATGAAGTTTCCAGTTAAGATATTTTGAGTTAAGGATAAACCGAGGATGTTTAGTGTAGAGGAAGGTGACAGCTGAATGTTGTCGAGAAATAGCTAGGGGATATGTTTTTGGAAGATTGTGTCAAGTTGATAGGTGGAGAAATTGAGTTTTTGAGGTATTGAAGGACACCAGGTTTCTTCTGACCCAATCGGAAATGATAGTAAGGTCTGAGGTTAAGTGTTCTGCAGCCTCCAGTCTAGAGTCTTGTAATTCCTCTTGAGAGGGTCTTCTGTTGAAAGAAGTTGAATAATGCAAAGTAGAGTCGTCGGCGTATGAGTGGATAGGACAGTTTGTTGTGGAAAGATCATTGATAAATATCAGAAAGAAAGTGGGAGACAGGACAGAGCCCAGTGGGACACCACTGTTAATAGGTTTAGGGGAAGAACAGTGACTATCTACTACAGCAGAGATAGAGCGGCCGGAAAGAATACTGGAGGTAAAGATACAGAGAGGGATAGAAACTGTAAGAGGGTAGTTTAGAAAGCAAAGAGTTGTACCAGACTCTATCAAAAGCTTTCGATATGTCGAGCGCAACTGAGAAAGTTTCACTGAAATGGCTAAGAGAGGATGACCAGGAATCGGTTAGGAAAGCAAGATCACTAGTAGAACGCTCCTTGCGGAACACATACTGGCGATCAGATAGAAGATCAGAAGTGGGTAGATGCTTATGAATCTTCCGGTTAAGGATTGATTCAAAAGCTTTAGAAAGGCAGGAAAGTAAAGCTATAGGACGGTAGTTTGAGGGATTGGAACGGTCACCCTTCTTAGGTATAGGCTGTGTGTAGGCGTACTTCCAGCAGAAAGGAAAGGCCTAGATGTTGAAAGGCAGAGACGAAAGAGTTTGACCAGGCAAGTATAATATTAGACTTGAACAATATGATTAAAAGTTACAGAAGAAATAGTTAGAAAAAGGTAATTAGAAGGAGGAGAGTTCAGCACTCAGAAGTAACTGTAACCTAGACTTGAAAGTTGAAAGGCTGGGAGCATTAACCACATCAGAGGACGTACAAGGAGTTCCAACGTTGAATCACCCGACATGAGAAGAATCGCCTACGAGCTTCCATTTCAGTGTGTTGCATCAGGATCTTGAATTGGTGGCTTCTAGTGCCCATTGGTGGGGAGAACAGGAAAACATCAGAGGGTTGAATAGAGCATAGACCATGAAATATTTTGTAGCAGTAGATCATGTCTTGTCTCAACATTCTACCTCTGACTGAAAAAAAGTCGTCTGTCCAGTCAAAAGCAAGCTCGATCGTCACTTCCTTCAACTTAATATTAACTAGAGTTGAAATGCAACGTTTTGGAGCCTTCTGATTAATGTAGAATCACTTAGTCTGGACCATGGGGTCTGTACGTGTGGTCTGATCTATGTAAATCTATGTAAATCAGCATACGAGAGATCATTTAAGGCCATCAACCTGCTTAGTCCACCCACGTTAATTGCATAGATTCCAACAGTTTCAAATCTCCCTGGTAACCCAAGTACCACATAGGGGAAGCAAAATCCAGAATAGGTCTAATTAACCTCAGAAATATACAAGGAAGACGTACAGGAACCTATTAACTGAGCGAGAGACAGTGGACTTCAACAGGTTGGTAGCAATGCCTCCAGCCTTTGTAACAATGCTTCTGATATGGCGTCAAATTTAAATTCCTCCTCGGTGCCAAAAGATGAAGAAGAAAACAAAACAAAACAGAAAAACACATCAGCTTAGGGTGAAGTGTATATATTAAGTGTGCACTGTGAAGTAACTTGGATGGTGTGAAGTATCAGAAGTATTGAGAAGGAGGACCTAAGAAGCGATACAAAGCGTTACAGGTCAAAAAAGAAGAAAAAGAAGGTGTTAAAAGATGAAATAGAAGTTTGACACTGGTGCCGCTGCGAGAAATACCTCCTCGCAGAATAAAGTCGCTCTGCTACCCACCACGCATGCGCACAGGGAAATACACAACAGCACATGTCATTAGTTTGCCTGGTTTTGTTCTAGTTTATCCACTTGTGATCCTTGTAACGGTTGATATTGCCCGCAAGTAGACAACACACCAGACCAACAGACAAAACATACAAGATCTGAGTGACCACCAACTTTCTAAAAATCCCCCCTGCTCGTTTGTTATAAAGACTTCTCCTGTTTAAAAGTGTGATGTTTCTGCTATTGGAGGTGAAACAGGACAACTAAACGATAACGGTGACTGAAATATGAAAAAAATAAGCATGCAAGTCCCACCGCGAGCTATTTTGCGAGTGCGAGATGATTCCCACAACAGAAGAAGAAGAGGAAGAGGAATGCGAGGAGGCCGCGGCGGGCATGGCAAACGTCTTTATCCTCGACAATGGCGCCTACACGATCAAGGCGGGCTTTTCCAACCAGAATGAACCGAGGTGAGTGGTTCTGGTAAAGGGGCGCACGTTTGTCAGCACCAGAAGTTGCCTGACGATGTGTAAAGCGAAGTACATGTAGCTAGTCACAACCCCAACGAGACGGCCAGGGGTATTTTTTTTCATATATAGACCTTTTTTTCCATTTAGATAGTTGCCTGTGATACCTTTAAAGAGTTTGTCACCACCAGAAGTTGCCTGACGATGTGTAAAGCGAAGTACATCTAGCTAGTCACAACCCCAACGAGACGGCCAGGGGTATTTTTTTTCATATATAGACCTTTTTTTCCATTTAGATACTTGCCTGTGATACCTTTAAAGAGTTTGTCACCACCAGAAGTTGCCTGACGATGTGTAAAGCGAAGTACATGTAGCTAGTCACAACCCCAATGAGACGGCCAGGGGTATTTTTTTTGGTCATTTTTACTATAGACCCTTTTTTTCCATTTAGATACTTGCCTGTGATACCTTTAAAGAGTTTGTCAGCACCAGAAGTTGCCTGACGATGTGTAAAGCGAAGTACATGTAGCTAGTCACAACCCCAACGAGACGGCCAGGGGTATTTTTTTTGTCATTTTTTCTAATGACCCTTTTTTTCCATTTAGATAGTTGCCTGTGATACCTTTAAAGAGTTCGTCAGCACCAGAAGTTGCCTGACGATGTGTTAAGTGAAGTACATCTAGCTAGTCAAAACCCCAACGAGACAGCCAGGGGTATTTTTTTTGGTCATTTTTACTGTAGACCCTTTTTTTCCATTTAGATACTTGCCTGTGGTACCTTTAAAGAGTTTGTCACCACCAGAAGTTGCCTGACGATGTGTAAAGCGAAGTACATCTAGCTAGTCACAACCCCAATGAGACGGCCAGGGGTATTTTTTTTGGTGATTTTTACTATAGACCCTTTTTTTCCATTTAGATACTTGCCTGTGATACCTTTAAAGAGTTTGTCAGCACCAGAAGTTGCCTGACGATGTGTAAAGCGAAGTACATGTAGCTAGTCACAACCCCAATGAGACGGCCAGGGGTATTTTTTTTGGTCATTTTTACTATAGACCCTTTTTTTCCATTTAGATACTTGCCTGTGATACCTTTAAAGAATTTGTCACCACCAGAAGTTGCCTGACGATGTGTAAAGCGAAGTACATCTAGCTAGTCACAACCCCAATGAGACGGCCAGGGGTATTTTTTTTTACTATAGACCTTTTTTTCCATTTAGATACTTGCCTGTGATACCTTTAAAGAGTTTGTCACCACCAGAAGTTGTCAGACAATATGTAGGGCGAAATACACCTGGCCATTCACAACGCTAATGAGATGGGTATTGACATTTTTTTTTTTTCCTTTCCTTTTCCATTTAATTAATTGGTTAAGGTGGAAATAAAGGTAGCCATCTCACATTATGCTAATAGTGACATTATATGTTGTGTTATATTTTTCTGCCGTTCATTATATACCTAATACCTTCCGGAAAACTAAAGAAACTTAACTAATATGATGTATGAAGTTTATGAATGCAGAGTGACATATCGTATTTTGGCAGTAGGGGGTCAGGTCAAGTTATATTAAGTTAGATATAGTTTGGTCAGGCCAGTTTAGGTTATATTATGATAGATTTAGTTGCGTTAGATTTGTTAAGTTGAATTGTTCACGTTAAGTACATGTGATATGCTTCACTCGGTGGGCTGTTGTTGTCAATGGCTGTGTAGATTTGCCGCTATTTGACCGATTTTAATAAACAATACATCACTGGAAAGAGGAGCAGAAGTGCAAGCTTTACATCGTGAATTTTCTTTTCAATTAAGGGACAATTGTCGGAAAAAAATTAACGTTAGATACACCAACAAAATAGAAAAAAATTCTGATCATATAACAAAAGCAAAATTGAATTTTTTTCCACTATACATCTTTTGGATGCTGCTTTAAGTTTCTTTGATATTTTTTTCAGCAGCGTAGGTCATTAGATGAGAGATGAATTTTGAGTTGAAGTTTGTTAAAAAAAGTACGTTTTATTTTTTCCTGCTATTATATATGTATCGACTTATAGATCTGAAAGTAAGCATATATTACTTCCCCATAAGCATGCATTTCACATCAGGATCATACGTTAATAATTTAACACATGGCGGATGCTCCACTTAAAGGACATTGCCCCTTCGTCTCCACTTCGCCTGTGAATCAAACCCGGGATCTCTCAGTTGTGAGGCGAACGTGCTAACCACTGGGTGTGTGGGTGTATGTGTGCTTGCTTGTATGTGTGTGTATGTATCTATTTTTCAGTTAAGACAAAGATTAATTGAAAAAGACATGTGTGACAAACTTCTGACAAAAAAATATATATTTACAGAATTATGCCAAATGCCATCATGAAAGCTAAAAGTGAACGCAGAAGACCATTTATTGCAGACCAAATTGAAGATTGTAGAGATGCTTCAGGACTTTTCTATATATTACCTTTTCAGAAGGTGAGTTGTTCGGGGGATTTGAACTTAAGTTGCTGAGGTGGTATCATGAATGAAAAGTACCAAATATGTTGTAGTGTTATGACAGTAAGATGAGACATGTTTATCATTGTATTTAGCATTCATATGCTTCTCAAGCTGAGCTGCAATGACAAGCTGGTAACGTGCATGCTTTTATAGGAGATTAGACTCCCAGACACTTGCCACAATAGGCTAAAGTCACTCCTGATGAGATGAATATTGGATCGAGGGGATATTGCAAACCCATTGAAGACCCAATTCTGTGTATCTGTCATCATCATCAGCACTCAGCAGCCTGCATCACAACATAGGCCTCTGCCAAGCATTCCATAATTTTCTGTTCTGTGCATCTAGTTTCATTATAAACATTATGTAAACTTCTTAATTTCATCACACCATCTGCTGTATGTCCTCCCCTTTTTCTTTGTATCTGTTACTTCCTAGTTTATCACTTTTTGTCCATCTGTTGTACTCTCTCCTACATGTGTTTTAACCATTGCCATTTCTGGATTTTAATTGCCCTCATTATGTCAATATGTTACCTTATCTCGAGCCCAATCTTATCTGTCTTTTTATATCTAGTTCTAGTGAGTAATTTAATGGTATCATTTGTCCTAAGCATTCATATTTTTTTTTACTGTTTCTAGAGCTTCTGCCTGAATGACTATTTGTTCATTTTGTGTGTACTTTTTGAACATATCTTTAGTCTTCATCTTCAGCCCTACTTGTAGACTTATTTTTAGTTCTTCTGTCATATGCTGCAGTTTGCCACTAGTTCACTGGAAACACTGAAGAACACCTATGCCTTTGATTTCAGAGATCTTTTCTTCCTAATATAATTACTGTGTGAAATGGTTGCAAACACCCTATGTAGAATAACTTTGAGCTGCTGCTATTGTTGCAAAAAAAAAAGAGGTACTTTACAATATGAAGCATTCTTTTTTCTGTTAAACGTTGAAGTCATGTATATCCCTTGGTACAATACATATGTTAGACATGATTGGAAGTAATTCTGAATACTAACTTTCTGTACAGGGTTACTTGGTTAATTGGGACATACAGAAGACTGTGTGGGACTACGTTTTTGGCAAAGATGTTTTCAATGTCAATCACACCAACACCACCATGATTGTTACTGAGCCGTACATCAACTTCACCAGCACTCAAGAGGCGCTTTGTGAAATATTTTTTGAAGAATACGAGGTTGATGCCTTACTTCGAATAAATGGTGAGTATGAATGAATATCTACTGTGTTTTGTTTCTACTGTGTGTATATATATATATATATATATATATATATATATATATATATATATATATATATATATATATATATATATATATATATATATATATATATATATATATATATTTTTTTTCTTAGGGGGCGAGGGTTGCCTGTAGCACAGGTAGGCTCTCGAGGGGTTTATTGGATGACTAGCCCATTAGGGCGCAGGCAAATTTTATTTAGAGTGGCTGCCATGATGTATGACTCTTGCTTGGTGCATGCTGCCCCCTGGTGCTCCAATTGAACGAAGTTGTGAAAGTTAGGGTTGATTGAAGTCCTGGGCAGCATGTGGGTAATTTTTGCCACGGTGATGATTGAAAACTGTCAGCGTTCTTTGGTGGAACTCAAACCTAGGTCCTTGGGCTCACCATCCCCACACGCTGACTGCTCGGCCACCACCTCTTCCTAAAATTATATATAAATATTTGAAGTATGGGGTATAGCAGTAAGTTTTAAAAGGTCAGTGCATCAGATGTAATTTTTTTATGTTATGGCTCTCATTAACATTCTCTAACCATATGATATACACGTGTTTCATGCAGCTGGAGACCTGTCAGTACACAAGTACCACCGGGACCGCCCAAGGGAACTGTGTTGCTTACTGGTGGAGTCTGGCTTTAGCTTCACCCACATTGTGCCATACATCCAAGGGAAGAAGCAAAAGGATGCCATTCTTAGAGTAGATGTTGGAGGCAAAGTGCTCACCAATCACTTAAAGGAGCTTATATCTTACAGGTAACTTATGCTGACAGAAAAAAGGTGTAGGTAAAAGGTTGAAGCAGGATATATGAAATGCAAAGCTTAATGGTTAATAGTTCTGACCACCTTCTTACTAAGTGATTCTTAGCAAAATTTATGAAAGATTATTAGAAAACTATATTGTCAAAGTTTATCTGAAGATGAATATGAAGAAATCGAAGCTAAAGAGTGGATGATTGTATACATAATTAGTATGTGCAAATAGACAAACTGATAGGTGGATAGTTTAAGAGTATAGATGTGAAACTGGGTTATAAAAAGTGCCAAATGCCTTTACTTAATTCTTCTCTACTTCCAGGCAACTCAATGTCATGGATGAGACATATGTGATCAATCAAGTAAAGGAAGATGCATGTTTTGCTTCACTTGACTTCAATGCTGACATGAGAACAGCTCGTGGTTGGCGAGAGGAAAACACCATCCTCAGAGATTATGTGCTGCCGGACTTCACCACCATAAAGAGGGGCTATGTCAGATCATTGGAGGAGTCCACAGGAAAGTCTACTGCTGGTGAACAGGTGAGTTTTGTCTAGAGGTGCTCAACATACACACTGTAAAACATATGCAAAGTAACTTAAATTTTTGTTCAGAATGGTCCGGTGGGATTTGGTGATTTTCGGTGAGGGATGTGGCGGGTTGGCAGTCCCTGACCTGGCAACTCTGTCAGACACACCACCACAGAACCCACACAAAATAGGTAGTCATTTCATCACATCATAGAACTCATTCCAAAACTTTCTCTTATTTATCCTCCTTTGGTTACATAGTGATATGAACACCAAGCCATCTTAATTCTTGCTAACTTAAAATCAACTTACATCCCATGCTCACTCCTTGTGCTTCCATTATCAGTCTCCTCTTTCATCAACAGACCCATACTTTCTGTACTGTTTTCATTCTGTTTCATTCCTGTCCATACCATTTGCTTCTCTTCCCATTCCTCTGACCAGTTCCATTTCAATTTTGTTTCATACACACCTAGTACATCAAAGTTTCCACTATTAACATTCACCACTTCATCTCCCACTCTGTATTTAATCCCCTTACATTCCATATGGCCACATGTGCTAGGCTAATTATCCTGCATGCCTGACAGGCAAAGTACTCATATCTGAGTGTCCTTGGACCCTTTAGGGGTATAAAAAAAGTTTTGCTATTAACTAATGATGGATACAAATCTGTATTTTCAGCTTATCCGCCTCAACAATGAACGATTCAGCATACCTGAACTCCTCTTTCACCCAAATGATGTTGGTATTCAGGAGATGGGCATCACTGAAGCTATTGTTCATTCTATCAACAAATGTCCAGAAGAGACCAGGCCTCATTTGTATCGGTAAGTCTTGGTAAATGTTTGAAAAAGTAGCTCTCTCGACAAGTATTCTAATGAATTCAACATAAAACATAGATTCCCTCATGGTTTTCATGTGCATTCAAGTTGAAATATAGTTTCCCAATAAGAAATGTAAAATATTGGTCACAAAGTTTACCAAGAAAAAATAATATAGGATGGATACTTATATGTTGAGTGCCGACATCTTTAGCTGGCTCCTGCTGCCTCCCAGTGCTCATCATCATCATCATTTCATTGACGCCTGCTCCTAGGAGCTCCCACCAGGGGATGGCCATGGCAGAAGAGTTTCCAACTTTCTCTATCCAGACACTCCCTCCTTGCCTGCTCAAAGTTTCTCAAAGATCTTTCCTCCCTCTCCCAGTGCTCCATTTGACAAAAGTTGCTCTCACACCAGCAAGCCCCTATTTCATACACTAACCTTTTAACTACCATGCTACTGCACTTAGCCTTGCGTCCAACACAGGACTTTGGTCAGAGATCGTGTTGTGTTGGACAAAATAAGTGTTGGACAAACAAAAGAACCTATGGGAAAAATTAAATTTGTCAAACTCTCGATTTTCTGGATATCAGATTTCCCAGACAAAATGATTTAATTTTATTTGCTATTTGTGAATTGGTAATTTATTTTCTAAGTTTGTCTGTCTTCAGCAAAATGTCCACAATGGATTTAATAAGCTTCTTCTTGTGACATACATTTTTGTCTGTTTACAGTTATCAGCTGAGGAGCTACTTGTAATTATGATCATTTTTATTAGCAGTTTTATATTTTTATTACCTGATATGTATAGATAATAGTATTTGCTGGACAAAGTGTGGTAAAAGTCTGGGCCAGGTACTGAATATTGGTGATTGCCAGACCAAGTATTGTAAGTGTCTGTGGATGGGCCATTTCCCCAGACTGTTGTGATTTCCGATTCCCAGGCAGGTGCTCCCCCATATCACTCTGGGAAATCGAAGGTTGGAGTGTACCTTAAAAGATTAATAAAAATCCTTACATGCCTAAATGGTGTGGAGGGAGGCAAAGTACCTCAGGTCTAGGCGAAAAATTTTACTAAGTTAATTTTACTAAATGTATGGGTTTTCTCAATGAATGAAAATCCAAGTTTTCTTAGTCATAAAATTTACATGCTTCATTATTATTATTATTATTATTATTATTATTATTATTATTATTATTATTATTATTATTATTATTATTATTATTGTTTCAGAAACATCCTGCTCACTGGAGGGAATTGCAATTTTCCTATGTTTAAGGACAGAGTGTTCAAAGATGTCCGATCCATGGCGCCTGATGAATATGAAGTTAATGTTACCCTCGCCAAAAAGTAAGGGAAGATTTTTTGTATTTCTTATTCATTCCAAAAATGCTTTTTCTGTTAAAAGGAATGTTCCTTGTGTAAGATTTTTTAAGAATTGCATTTAACATATTGCTGCAACATGTCAAAAGTAACATATTTCTATATGCATATTTCTACATATGAAAAGCATTTTTATTTAAAACTTCGACCTGTTCTCCCTTTAGAGAAGTTTTAGTTTTGGGGGGCTTCAGTACTAACCATTAGCTTTTGTTACAGGCCCATGTGGAGGAGAAACTTTATGTGAACCTCCTTTGTAGAGTAATGTAGTTATTTCAACTCTCCACCTGTGCTCCTAGGAGCCTTTGAGAATTGTTAAACATATTGATTCCTTCTGAACATTAAAGTATGCAGATTGTTGTTAACTTGATGGTTCCTAACTTCTTTTTTTTTTTTTTTTTTTTTTTTTTTGTGTGTGTGATCCCCCAATATGTGCTTCAAGGCATGACTACAACCCCATTGAACACTTTCTTACATGACTGAAAATGCTTTGCCCAAAGACCAAAATATCAACTTTTACTTCTTTGGTACTGAATATTATGGTGGATTCAATCTCATAATCCTTTGAGATGTGAGGGTGATACCTGTTCTAATAAGAGCTTTGGCCCAGACTCTAACTGGCATATTTCTCTAAACAGGGATCAGTCACTGACAGTATGAAAGTTTAGTTGTGGTAAGATTTATTTGTTTGCTTGCTCTGATGGAAAGACAGAGCAGAGGACCCAGATTTCTTTAAACACGTTAGCAAAGAGGAAAGGGGCCTTCGTAGCCTCACTCTCAAGAATTGGTTTGTCTTTTTCTCATACCAGTCTACCGTCCAAGTTTCTGTTGTTGTAATTTGAGTGTCATAAGGGATCCTGAAATTAGATATAGAGTCACAGTGCATGTCTTGTAAATCTTCATTCAGAATATACTTGTTAGACTCATCACCAGACTTTTCTAGGTGGTTAACAGTAATGTTTGGTTAATATTGAATGCAAGGTATTTTCCTTATCTTTCAAGGAAAGGTTAAAGTGTGGCCAGGATGCAACTTTGCAACTTCCCTTGTCAAATCTTTCATTTCTGCTACTTCAGCATCCCTTTGAACAAATTTAAGATATTAAATTTGCTAAACAAAAAATAATATTCAGCAGCCCTAAGATTGGGAATCCCATTGTCAGTCTGAACTTTTATTGGGTTATTCTGATTATTCTTGATTTTTGTGTGTTCTCATATTTCTTGTGCTTAGCCTGTGGAATTGTCTTTTCCAGGCAGGAGAACCCAAGGATGCTAATCTGGTTTCTCATGGAGTGGGATTTCACATAAAAATGTTAATTATTCACCATGTTGTTTATGCAAGTTCAGGAAACAAAGTAACACAATTTTGTTACTTTTCAGTCCCTCTACATACTGCTGGAGGGGAGGTGCTGCCATTAGCCGGTCGGCACATTTCCCGGAGATGTTGGTCACCAAGAAGGAGTGGGAGGAAGATGGTTTTAATATATGCCAAGAAAGATTTTGTGTTTAGATTAATTCAAGATCGATAAGACTGAAAGGAATGATTTACATGTGAGTATTTTCAAATACAGCAGTTCATTTAACCCGGTAGCAGCGGGGATCATGTTTCTTAATGGTCCCCCTAAGCGAGAAAAATGAGAAAAAATCATCTCTCACACAAACCATTTCATAATATATATCAAAGCATTTGTGATCAGATTATATATCACCTATTTTTGGGGGGTTATTTCATGGCACAAATTTGGCCCGTCGCTGCTACCGGGTTAATGTAAATCTTTCAGATTATGAATTTCTAAGTCATTTAGTTGACTCATTTTTATATACATCCTTCTAACTACCCTATTTATGTGCTCTGAAGAATGATTGTCCAGTACTCCCAGGTTTCATCTTCATCTTCTTTCTTGATTTTATCTTTTCTTATTCTTTACATCCACCTGGGTTTGGCATTAGTTATACGAGGTGTGTCAGAAAAGTTCCAGGACTGAGTGTGCTGTGCGAACTATGGGTGGTGTAGGGATTAGCGGGTTGCGGCACCATGTGACGCAATATCCAGAAAGTATATAACTGCGATCTGAGCTCTCTGCAGTCATTGTAATCTTTTTCACATTCTCTTGTTAACTGGTCCTCAAGTTTCAAATTTCAAGTTTCAAGTTACACCTGAAAATGAGGAGTATTTCATTTTTTTCTAAATATATCTATAGGTGCGTCTTATACTCCGGTGTATCTTATATGGCGGGAAATACGGTATTCCCCTCTTCCAGTCAGGAATGACACCAGACTGCCATCTGGCAGACAGCACTGCATATGACCCATGGATCATGGCTTCACCCCCAACTTTCAGCATCTCTGCACTGATATTACAGACCCCAGCTGTTTTTACACCCTTAACCCTTTCATTGCTAATCGCTCGCAGCGAGACTATCCCCCCAGGCGCACTCGGGCAGCCCAGCGGGGGGAGGAGGGTCTCTTTAAACCGCTGTATCTCAGAAACTATTCATCACAGCTAAAAAACAAAAACACCTTCGGAGAGAGGAGGCCAATATTTGGTTATGTAAGCCTCTCCTGCGAATGTACAGGTGCATTCAGGGGGTGTTGCCTGTGAGTGTGACTGGCACTCGCATCGAGCTTTTAGCACAACCATGCTAGTGCTCGCTCTTTTAACCTCTGTATCTCAAAAACTATTCATCACAGCTAAAAAAACAAAAACACCATTGGAAAGAGGAGGCCAAGATCTATAAGATTCGGTTATGTAAATAGTCTCTCTCTTTTAACCTCTGCATCTCAAAAACTATTCATCACAGCTAAAAAACAAAAACACCATTGGAAAGAGGAGGCCAAGCTCTATAAGATTCGGTTATGTAAGCCTCTCCTGCGAATGTACAAGCATGTTCAGGGGGTGTTGCCTGTGAAGACGTACATTTATGCGTGCGCGACGGTCAGCCATATTGAGGCAACTACTGAGTAGATCTTTTGATGGGGTGCTGGCAGGGTAGTATTGCCAACTGCAAAATTTACAACTATTTGGTCAAAAAATTAGTCAGATGATAGGTGAAGCTATGCAAAAATGCTGCTATATTGGACTACAACGTCCACCAGTTACTCGTCCGTAGATTTTCCGCGCTTTTCAGTGCTAGGCTGATATGATTTTCCACTAAATTAAATGGAAAACCCACTGAATTAGCAATGCTGTGGGGGTGAGAAATAGTGTTGGAACACTCTCATATGTGGGAAATTTGAGTGTGACTGGTGCTCACAGCGAGCATTTAGCACCACTGGCAAGTTACGCTAATCCTCACTGCGAGTATTTAGCATCGAAAGGGTTAAATTTTCTCAGAGCCTCTCTCACCTTCGCAAGACAAGGTGGAGTTTTGTCTAATGGTGGATCAGCAGCCATCATCTGCAAGTCAGCCAGAGAAAGCTGTCCACCAAGGAGCTCAGCTGTATACAGCTGCCCAAAGTAGTACTCGGCCCAATGAGCCCAATACCCATTTGCATCAGAGACTGTCTACCCATCAGCTGTTCGGATAGTACTCATTTAGTTGTGGATTTGGAGTGGAGCTATTTCACAGCTCGAATGATAGGTCTAAGGTCATTTGCATTTAAGCAACCTGCGACATCCTCAGCGAGAACTCTGACAGACCTCTCCTTATCCCTCCTCAGAAGGGTTTTAGTCCTTTGTGACAGAGTCCTGTATTAGCCTGAGTCCCCAGCCAGCCTAGCAGCATGACTCCTCTATGTTCTTCAGTTATACCTTGAGGAAACTCGCACTCTAGACGTTGGACGCTCTCCAATGCACTCCTTGGCAGCTTGAAAATTTCTGTTTAAAGGTATCCTATTGCTCTCCAGGGTTCTCCAAAGTACCAGGCATCTCAAACTGATTTGAGACTGCCACCGCATACTCCTGAGCACATATCTGGTCCTTCATTTTTTTAAGATGGAACCCCAGTGGGTTGCATCTCCAGATTTTCTTGAAGCTGATGCATATCCTCAGTTTTGCAACAAGTCAGTGGTCGGCAGAGGTGGGCACGGTACTGAAAAATCAGTAGTTCGGTACTTTTTCCGGAGTAGTGTGGTTGCAGTAGTGCGGTCCCATTTTTTTCTTTCCAGTGCAGTACGCAGTGTGTGGTACTGCGGTAGCGGTAGTCAACATAAAAAATACTTCAGTGCCTATCCTGGCTATCCAAACAAAGGAAACAGCCTTAAAATAGTACAATGAAAAGTCAGCCGGCACCACGGACGGGTCCGGGGTTGAAATGGCCGGCACCGCGCGGGTTAAAGAAGACTCGGTGTATAGTCTGTCTATTTAGTATTTAATTTTGAACAATAACTGAAAAGTCAGAATGATTGAATCTGATTCTGATGACTGATACTGATTGACTGATTGAGTCTGATTTACTGTGAAAAAAAAATCTGTGAGCGTGCAGCGCTGCAAATGTCGTCCTTGATAGTTCTCAAAGTACCGCAGGATTTTTTATTGTGGTCTGTGGTAGTGCGGTATTTTCAGAAGTTTTGCGGTAGTGCAGTACTTTTTCTGTGATGCGGTACTACCGCACTTGCCCACCTCTGGTGGTCAGTCACAAAGAACTTGGCAGTCTGGAAAACCGTACAGTTCTGAAGGATCCTCCCAGTACTGACAAAGATGTGATTAACTCTTTTGCCACACCACTTGCATTGATATAACAAGGCAGGCAGCAAGGCTCATGTCTTTGGAACCAGGGTCTGCAATCTTCAGCCTTCTGGACTATGCAAAGTTCAGAAGGAAATAAGTTTAAGTTTGTGGGGCCAACTCTCTCTGAGACAGTAACTGCATTGAAGTCACCCAAGACAATGAATGTGTCATGTGGGGGGCACTGGTCAACTATAGAGTTGAGCTTGGCATAGAGCCTCTCTTTCTTAAGTTTTCACATCTTGGTTAGAGCATATACTGCAATAAGAGATATGAAGCCAAAGATGTTCTTCAGCTGGAGTAACCCCAACAAAAGAGGACTGCACTTGGCTTGAAATGGCTATAGCTACTCCCTTGAGATGAGCACCATCACTCTGGCCTGACCAGAAGTTGGTATAACCACCACTAGTGATCTCTTCATTGCCAGGTCTCCTCCTCTCGGAAAACCCACTATGCCCACTCTCAGCCCCCTGAATTCATCTGACAAGTGGGGTAGTTGATGTTCATCCGAGAGGCTCAATGTTCCAGGCACCCACACAGAGAATACGCCAGAGGTTAACCCCAGGCCTGGCTCGATGAACTTGTCACATCTGCATCACCCTGGCTGAGGTCACATAGTAATACCATATTTGGTCACAGTGTACACACTGAAAACACCAGTTAGTTTTTTTTCCAACTAACTTTTTTTCCATCAGTTCATGTGCATGCATACAAAATGTTGGAACCGAAGGAATACTTTTCATGTGCTCTGCAGTTTAGCTTACTGCTTGATGTTACCAAGAAAAAATGCATGCAAGCATGAACAGGTGTCAGTGATTTAATAAAATGTTAATTTTATAGTACTGAAATGGATAATAAAATCTTAATTTTAGTACTAAAACAGACACCATAATAAACTGAGCACAATATAATGTCCTTTTATGATAAACAATTTTTAAATCATATACTTTTTAAGTTGCCAATTGTCAAGTTTTATCTAAACACATCACGCGGTTGTATGGGGGATTCATTAGTCAAAGTTTCTGGGTACTCTTGGGTTTTATTGTTTATGTAACAAAAGGCCAATTGGGTGGAATTCCAGGTATGGAATTTACTTCAGGTATATTAAAACAATAATGGCATTATTATTGAAAAGTGAAAACTGGTCTTGTATTTATTTGAATTAGACCTTTCCCTCATAATCTGCATGGTTTTACTGTACATGTGTATCATATAAACTACAGATATAAATGTGAGAGGGATAATTCTAATGGTAGTTGTCTTATTGCCTTAGCCATTTTATTGAAAATTGCTACACATAATATATTTGCTATTTTCTACTGTACAAGGGGTCTTGGTCAAAACAGACAAACTGGGCCAAGCAACCACACCACCAGAGCAACACACACTCAGGGTTTCACCAATTCCATTCTTCAGCATTGGAAACCAGTTTCAGCTGACTTGTGCACGGGATCCTCTGTTTCCTTGATGACTTATGTTAAATTCTCGTATAAAAATGGAATTAATTACAATTCATAGTTTTGTAAAATCATTTGCAATGAACTTTCTTAAATCAGTGATCATACTATTCCAAAAGAAAAGTTCTGAAATGTGAACCCACTCTTGTACTGTGATTTGGTTATAGTTAGGTCTTCTGCAATAGTTTATATTGCAAAAGCCTGAAAAAGCAGAACATTAAAAAGCACTGTGATGTTGGGTACAGTTGACCTCCATATACGTACTTTGGTCATGAAAGAACACTGATTTGTTGCTTAAGATATTTGCTACAATAGGGAAGTGGCAGAAAAAAACAAAGATAAATCTCATTC
The DNA here is from genome assembly GCF_024679095.1 of Eriocheir sinensis. Classification (NCBI taxonomy): domain Eukaryota; kingdom Metazoa; phylum Arthropoda; class Malacostraca; order Decapoda; family Varunidae; genus Eriocheir; species Eriocheir sinensis. The sequence continues at coordinate 2,110,647 of NC_066548.1, forward strand.
ATTTTTGACATATGATTTATACAAAATTATGTTAATATATATCATAGACAGGAACATTTACTTCAACAAAAGATACACATAGGACCCTGTAAAATAATTGAAGGCATGAGTTTCTCAGTTGTATAGAAAGGGAGATGAATTCAGTTAAGGTACATTGTGAGTCATCTCAAAGGATGTATATAAAGTTTATTTTAAATTTACAATGTAGTACCAGGTTAATCCCCCAGTGTGGCTATGTTCTGGAGGTGGTGGTGTACCTTGGGCAGAAGTTTTCAGTGATTTACATTTGGCGCTGGTTGAATGGACAGCAGTCATGTAAACCATACCGCTAGACCAAAGGTTTTGTGTTGGTACTTCTCTTGGTGGTGGTGGTGGTGGCTGTGGTGGTGGTGAGGTGGTAGTGAGGTGGTGGTGGTGAGGTGGTGGTGAGTTGGTGGTGGTTGTGGTGGTGAGGTGGTGGTGATAGTGGTGGTGAGAGAAAAGGTAATAATGGTGGTGTTGGGTCATGGACATAGGAGTGGGGTGGTCATTGTGGTTAAAACAGTATAACATAGGGAGGGAGTCTAGAAGAAAGATAAAAGAGACAGATTTGGACATGACAAATAATAAATTATTTCTACATCTACAACACTTGGATAGATCTGTACAGAATAGAGACAGGTCATCACTTCCAGTCTGGTAGATAAGCTAACACAAAGTAGTCTGAATAAAAGACTTCCCATCTGATATTACATGAGTTGGCCCTGAGGCCAGAATAGTCTGAGTAATACTAGTGAGAATAGACATTTCTGTCTTTCGCACATGTGGAGGGCAGATCACGTGCCAGGTCCCAGAGGTCCCAGGCTGGGGGATTTGTACATGGGTGCCAGGCCCTAGGTGAGTAGGTTCCAGCTGGCTCTGGGCCAACACCCTGGGGATATTTCCAATCCATCCCAGGGGCATGTCCCAGGGTGACGTTGGTAGTAGTGTGGGGGGACTGCTGGTGCCTGGGACTGAGAGGGAGGAGTTTTCTCGTGGAGAGGAGAAAACTGTGGGCACTCCTACAAAGGTTCCGCCAGGAGACAGGCAGCACTGGTTGTCCTGTTGAGGCGAGCGGACACCACCCGTGAGCAATGACGGTTTATGAAAATATCTACATCTCCATCTTACCCTGGCTGCCCTAGTCTCCTGACACTGCTGTTTAGGCTATGGATCTTGGGATTTTAAATTATTGAAATTGATAAAAAATACAAAATAATAATAATAGTAATTTTGTTTCCTACAAGATTCACATAGAAAGCACAATGAATGACACAACAGACTTATCATCAAACAGCAGAAATCAGGTCCAGTTTTCCACTTCTCTCAATATGGTCTATGCAAGAAGTCAAACATTTACCCATTTCCTCCAAATGCTCATCCTGCCTTTCCAGACTTTGCAAAGGAAATCACTAGTGTTTCTAATCACATGTCAAATTTCACTGTAGGATAGCACCCCATTTACTGGAGCTCTAAGTTTTGATTCACTTAATAGTTGTGTCGAGGGCTGATAAACCAGTTCCTCAAAGTCAGCTTAGGACCCATTGTCCCATCGTCACTCCACCGCACACAGAATCACATCACTGTAAAATTTGTGGTGTAAAGTTACTGTGAGGACACAGTCTTTACTGCACTCGCACATTGCCCTCATAACTGAGCTATAGCAAGTCTTCAGCAGCTAGGGATAAGAGGAATGCAAACCCCCAGACTGATGCCATGTCACAGTTTCTGTAGGGAGCAGAGAGCTAGTTCACAGGGTAAAGTGGGGATGGGAAAGGGTCACGTCACGGCATGAAGTAGTCTGGATGATCTGGTGGAACGTCTTTTTCAAATCTCTTTGCTTCTTCTTGCATAGTTTCCTTGATCTTTAGGATGGCAGCAGACTCATTCTGGTCCTGCAATGAGAGGTCCAAATTCTTTAAAGTTGTGTTTGCATCATTACTTAATATTTGTATTCCACAAAAAAGTACATGTAAATTTCATATTAAACACATAACTTTAATTTACAAATAAATTAAAGAAACACAAGCAATGAAAAATTTAATAGAAGATGCTAGGTTAGTCTTCAAAATAATAATAATAAATAAAAATATAAATTATGAGAAGCTTAAAGCCAGGCCCTTGACCAAGAGGCTTTACCAATGTAGGTGTGGCTATGTTTTGGATGTGGCACATGAAATCCACTTAGTTATCTTGCAATATCATAGCATGGTGTAAAGCATGTGAATCTACACTTACGCAGAATTTTACAGAGGTACATGAGAGAACACTCAAGAGAGGCAACCAATGGTGTGCTGAGAACCAATTCAAGTGGCTCAGATCTGACAGGTCTTGTCAGGGAAGTTTACTGAAGATTTAGTAAATGTATAATGTAACGTTTGAATTTTTTTTATTTGTATATAGATAAAACAATTAAGTAGAGTTAAGTGAAGTGAAGAAAAGAAGTACATAGCCTGACAAGACCTATTGGCATGGTAAGATCAGCCATTGCCAGCAATCTCCACTGGCTACACAGGTTGTTTTCTTATTTGCATCAAAAAGAAAACTAGCCATTATTTTTAGCCATGGTTTACAATAGGTGATCCTGCCAGCTACAAGAGTGGAAAAGTTTTACATCTACACAAACTGGTTGGATGGTACACCAGAATTCCTGGGTCACCAGGTCCACCACACAGGGAACACTTAACATTTGGATGGAAATACTACATATTTAGTTTATGGGAAAATCAATATATGAAATTTGGTAAAGAAAAAAAAAAAGATAAACAAAAAGAGCAAATAATTTGTAAATGTTCCCTGCATTCTCATGAAACATCTAGACAGCCTCCACCACCAGTGCCCCGGCGCCAGAGTTGAGGCGCAACACAGCTACACAGCCATGCACCAGAGTCCTTGACCAGTGTCACAGTGTGTCACAACATGTCCCAGTGTCCCTTTTATGTCATGTAATGCATATTAGGATTTACTGTGTAATTAATGTCTGTGTCCCTGACGTGATTAGTAAGAGGTCTTTATGTGCCTTGGTCGATCAATAGTAGCTCACAAATTCAATTTTAAAATTGAAGTTAAGTAGCATATACCTCTCCTATCCGAGTACCTAGCAAATTTAAAACTGTGTATGTATATGTCTGTTTTTCGTACATAATGTAGTGTGTGGGTGTAAACTGATAATGAGCTTAACTCATCATCGCCAGCAAATACCCTCCCGACATGAGCAAGGCTCATTATAGTCAATCTCTGGGTACTGCCGGAACCTTAACACACCACACACCCCATCCCCCTTGCTCAAGGGGGGACAGTAAACACTCCTTGCCAGCGGTAAAATCCCAGCCTCAGCGGGGCTAGAACCTCCACCTGCTAGGCTGTAAAGCCTGGCAGTGCAGAGCTTTAACCACTGAGCTACCAGAACGGTGTGTGTGTTGACCTATTTACCCATTTGTAGTATACAGGGCCTGAGCTTAAACTCAGTCAGTCCTGTCTCCCAATCTATATTTGTCCAGTGTGTGTGTGTGTGTGGAAAGAGAGAGAGATAATGAGAAAATTCAGCTGTTAATAATTAAATGGTGATATGATGTTAGTCCATAGTATGATTAGTAAGTCATAATGTATCACAGTCTTATCAAATGTATCCTTTAGTTAACAGTTGGCATAATAATATAAAATAATATAATAGGTTCTCTACTTATTTGTAATGTGTGTGTATAAATTTACAACTGTGAGTGTATGTGTGTTTACTTAGATGTAGTATACAAAATTCAAGTTAATCTCCCTTTATCCTGTCTCAAAATCTACTTTTATCTAGTTTAGCTTTAAAGTCATGGATGTTTCTTGCCTGCACCACCATTCTTATCAGTGTGTGTGTGTGTGTGTGTGGTGAGGAAAAAAACTGATCGACTGACTTAACCCGGTAGCAGCGGGGATCATGTTTAGGGATGTACCGATGTATCGGTATCGGTGGCATCAGCACATTTTAAGAGTATCGGTGTCGGCTGATTTTCTGCCGATACTACTGATACTTGAAGGAGTTTTGTAAGTCGCATGTCACTCGTTGCAAATAATTTTGTTCAACAGAAATTGGGTTTTCTAAATTGTTGAAAAAATATTAGAAAAGTGTAATTACGTAATATGATACAGGTAACTCGATTTACACGAGTTTGGTTTACGCGTTTTTGAAATAACGTGGGGTCCAAAATCCAAATAAATGTTTAATTTACACGTTTTTTCACTTATACGCGATATTTTCTGGAGTGGCCACCAGATGTCTCACGCAACTGGACTCACACGGCGCCGCGGTCTCACAGCTGAGCTCAGTTCTTCCCGCGCGCCACTTGAACAACAATACAGTACCCACGCTGCCACACTACTCAACAATAGGGGTGGGAAGGTACCAGTACTAATGGTACCAGCAATACGGTATGGTACCGGTAGCAATACTACCCAGTCGCTCATGGTGTCCCTCATTTCTTCCTCACATGAGTGAGACCGAGTGCCGGAGTGGATATCTCGGTGATATGGATATTCTCTCTCTCTCTCTCCACTGAATGAAGTGAATATTTATTTTTCGACAGATACCTACCTCTTGTTTGATTTACATTGTTTTTGATTTACGTGACCTCTTCAAGGACACAATACTCGCGTAAATTGAGAGTTACCTGTACTACATAGTTTGGAATTTCCCGCGATTTAATTTTCATCGCTTTAAACGATAAGATTCATATTACTTTGAAGACAAGCATATAATACTTAGTATACAGTATGGCTTTTGGTACCACGGACGCATACAATACAGGTTTAGTAGCTTCGGCGCGGGATTGGCGGAGCCCCTCCACTCGCTTCATTTGCCTGCCTCAGCCGGTCAGACAGTCGCCCCGCAACGGGGCATGCTGCCAGGGTCTGGGGATTTGTTCACAGTCTTCTGCCTAAATGTACGGCAATTAAGGTAAAGCTAACCCAGCTGAGTCAACTAGACCTCACGAGGCGCCTCCTCCCTCACTTTTTTCCCTTCTATGGTGGAACAATGCGTAGTGTTGTCTTTTTCTTAACATTTGATGTTGCCCTTTAGCTGCTGGAATTAATGTATATATAATACTCTGATCATCTTACCCGAACATAGAATGAATTGTGTGATTTTTGTCTATGATTTTTTATTTTTTTTTATTTTTAATTAGAAGTCTTTCCTCCGTCATTCCTGCACCAATTTTTTTGTCCTTTGCACACAAAATACCCTATAGCCTTCCTTACAAAGTAAGAATTTTTTTTTTATTTAGTTGCAAATATAAATATATGAGAATTTGTATGCCAAACTGTATTATTACTGTATTAGGTATGCAAAAAAGAAATGATATTGGTAATTTCTTTTACTAACTTTTTTCTAAAACATGTCTAGCTCCTAACCCTAAAGTTTTGTGGCAATTGCACTAAAACTAAAGGAGAAAGGAGGAGATGCATTTTATGTATGTATTACCCATAGTTTTGAGAAAACGGCGATTAAAGAATTTTTCCTATTTTCGTGTCATAGTGCAATCAAAAACAGTTATAATGTCTCAGACCTATTATTGTTTGATTCCATAGGGTTTATTAATCACACATCAATGCATTTATCTAATGATGTGACTCCTGGTTCCCCCTTTCAAAGGTATTAGTCGCTCTAGGGCGAGGGTATCAAGATGCACCAAGTCATTCATTGTTGCCAGGTTTGATCTTACAAACTCGCCTGGTTTATGCTCATTGCTTAGAGTGTCATCTACTTTTATTATCTTTTTGCCTTGGTTGGAGTGGTAGTTATTCTTCCCATTCTGTATTTCAACCCTTTTCTATAATGATGTTTGTTCTGAACATGCTTGTAAGTAGATGACACTTGTCATGGCCAAAATATGTGGAGCACACACCAGGCGGCGAGTTGCTTCACTCACCCGCCACTTCCACTCCTGACAGTCCCTCCAAGTAAGCCTCCACACAACTACCCTTTCCATTTCAAGCCCCTCTCAGCAAGTGCAATCGACTTGCCCCAGCCATGAGTTATGTTGGCAACCCCTTGATCTCCACTCAGGATTGTCTCATACAGAAACGACCCTATGAGCAGGATTGATATTCAGAAAGCATGCCACATGTCCATATAGCTGGAGTTGGCACTAATGGACTAAGCTGGTAACAGGCCATTCAGTTTCATCAAGTAATCGCTGGTTCAGCACAAAGGCACTCCAGCAGTACCCCATAATCCAACAAAGGCATTGACATGCCTCTTCAAGTCACTATATAGTGTCCATGTCTCAGCCACACAGCAAGACAGGGAGCACTAGTGAGTTCAAGATTTGAAGCTTTGTCTACCTGCATAGATAATGACAATGCCATAGAGTTGTGTTGAGCGAGCCCATAATACTGTGGGCCAGGCCAGTCCATCAAGTGACTTCCTGGCAAGACCAACCATTGTTTTGTACTAAGCTACAAATGTCACTGAAGCTTTTGGTAACTGAAATGTCATCATATGCATGAACAAACTGAACTTTGTCACCCCTCCAATCGACTAGACCTTAGTTTTGGCCCAGGAGACCTTCAGTCCCAGTGGCTTCGCCTCTTCATGCAACATTTTGAGAGCCATCACCAGGATCTCCAGTGATTCTGCGAGAATTACAGCATCATTAGTAAATACAAGGTCAGTGTCCTTGATGTTGCCAACAGACGCTCTGCAATGACTTTGATCAACAAATTTGGCTAATACCCAGCCCATACAACTGTTGAAAAGTGATGGACCGAGGACACACCCCTGCTTCACTCTTGAATAAACAGGGAAGGAGCCAGAAATGCCTCCCTCACACTGCAGAGCACTCTCAGTCTCAGACTGAAGGCCAATAATCCTTGCAGGAATCCCATAGGTCCACAGAATGTCCCAGAGTGCCTCATGATGCACTAACTAAAATGGCTTCTGGAGATCGACATAGGCTGTGAGTAGCCCCTCCACTCCACAAGGATGCCAAGTGCTAGGATTTAGTCAATTGCTGACTTGCTGGGCATAAACCCAGATTGCTCAGGTCTCAGAAACCTTGACTGGTAAGATTTAATTTGCATCAGCAGCAGATGAGTGAACACCTTGCCCAGCACACTGAGCAGTGTAATACCACATTAACTATTGCAGTCCTGTCACCCCTTTCCCTCTTCAGATAGGGACAACCAGTCCCATTTTCCAATTAGGAGCAGTGACGCCAGACTACCACATGGCAGACAGCACTGCATGCAACCCATGGGTCATGGCTGCACCCCTAGTTTTCAGTATCTCTGCACTGATATTACTGATCCCAGCTGCCTTTCCACCCATCACCTTCCTCACAGCTTCTCTCACCTATGCAAGAGAGGGTGGAGTTTTGTCTCTGGGTGGATCAGCAGCCACCAACTTCCAAAATAGATTTGTCAGTTATGTATTTCATGACCAATTAATATACCTTCCCTGATGTTAAGTTTCTACATGGGTCACATCTGTCCCTGTATGGAGTATGTATGTCATGTTTTAGGGGCTCCACTTGCACAGCAGTCATAAGCTCAGTTATACTATAAAAAGCTGTTTTCAACAACTCAGTCCTCTGCAATGTAATCTTTTCTGCCCTGTTTAGGTGTAGCATACAGTCTGTCATCCTTTGCTATATAAGATCACTGCTTTATTGCCACTGGTTACCCACACTTAAGAAGAAAGCCCATAGCAAGCATGGGTTGCTATCCATAATATGGCATACTACTACTAATAATAATACTGGCATCACTGCTTGTGTTTTGCATGTCAGGAAACTTGAAAATACAACTAGCTAGAATGTCATGTGCAATCACAAAAGTGTAAATGGACCTTTCTCACACAGGGGACCTGAGGGTGTTTGTAAAAGCTTGTCAAGCTAATTCATATGCAAGTAGTTACTTTACCTCCATCATCATATTTTCAAACATGTCAGAAAATTAAAAAATTATTTACAATTTGAAGACGTACTGGTAGCTGCATTAACTGCAGAAGAAATAAGGAGGAATAGTTAGTAATTGAATGCTCATATGCCTGTCAAATGGGCATACTGGTCGTGCTTTATAGACAGAAGCAGGTAACTGAACCTAAAAACGATGTTCCAGAACCTCTGGCTGGATTATCATGAATTCTGCTTTACAATAATGAGAGCTGTATTTTGGGGACTGGTAAATGCAGAGAAATGCAGTAGAGAATTATCTGCAAGCTACACCCAGAGACAAACTGCTTTTATGCCTAATAGAAGTAAAACAACACAGTTACTGTTTCTAGTAATCCTCAATGATGACTACAGAGGAATTAATTATTTAGATACACCCCAGCTGCTTGTGCATTACTTTAAACACGCTAGTTCTTAGTGAAATTTTCCTCGTGAAATTCACCAATCTGTACATCAGCAGTTATCTCCCATGATAATGTGCTTAGGATGACTAGGGTAATACCTCTTGTGCTATTGTTAATTTTTATTATACCCTTATGGGACTTGATGACTAAAGTTCATGCAATGGGGATCATATTCCTCCTGATTTGGCAAAATCCTTCGATATAAGATATAAGGCACTGACCAAATGAGAGCATACTGTAAGGCACTGACCAAATGAGAGCATACCTAGTAGAGGGGGGGGGGGGGGGGTAACGAAAAGTGGAACAAAAATGAGGTCTTGGCACCAGTGTGAGCAAATCATTATGATGCAATCTGGGTAAAAACTAGAACGCTTAGAGGTTACCTTTGGTCTAAAGAAAGCACTTGCTACACTTGTATACTGGCTGTACTTCCTGTCTTAGTGTGAAAATATAGTATTATGGGGAAACTAAAGGCAGTATGAGATACAGGCAAAATATAAATGAGCCTAAGCAGAAAGTCTTATGCAGCGGGGCCATGGGGATGGGAATATGGTTATGAAGATTAGAAGAACAGTAAGGAAGGAAAGCAACATAGCAGCAGACTTATGGCTGAAGGTAGTCCGTTCCAAAGGAGGAGAAATGAAAAGGCAAATAGCCTTTTCTGTTTAGAACTCTGTGAATGAAATTCCCCTACATGTGATGCTTACTCCAAACAAGAAGAGACATGGTCTGTGTGTTTAGTTAGTATCTGAGAGAGAATAGTTTTGGTAGCTACAAAGCAGACCACCTAACTTCAAGAAAGCTGATTTTACATGAGGTAATATTTTTAGTAAGGACAGACCAAGCATGTTTACTGAAGAGAGGAGACAGAGTTGCATGTTATTGAAGGAAAGAGGATAGTTGTCTGGAAGGCTGTATCTAGTTGATAGTGGAGAAATTGTGTTGAGAAGGCACTGAAGGCAACTAACTTCCTCCTGCTCCATTCTGAAATAACAGAAAAGTCAGACTTTAAATGCTCTGTGATATTTCTTGGAGCGAAGTTATTGATGCTGGGAAGGTCATTTGTCATAGACACTGAAAATTGCGGATCCAGCATGAGTGTCTACAAGTCTATTTAAGAATGTTAATAATGAGTAATACGAAACAAGTGGGATAAGTCCCATGTAACTACTATTTATATGATTAGAAGAACAAGTAATCTATTATAGAAGCAATAGATTGGTAAGAACAGAAATTGAAATAAAGGTACAAATCCTTAGGAATCCTAAGGAGGGTACTTTTGGAAAACAGAGAGCTATGCAGTTCTTAAGATGTCAGTGGCAAAACGTGCAGTTACAATGTGGGAAGAGGCAGCACTTTCCTGTATTGCTAATAGATGCTCCACAATGACTTTGGCCAACAACTCTGCCTAATGCCCAGTCCATACAAGTGTTGAAAAGTGATGGGGCAAAGACACAGCCCTGTCTCACCCCCATGTTCCCAAGAAAGAAGCAGGATATGCCCCCCACACTTCACAGCACTTAAATCCCAGAGTACAGGCTAGTCAATGGACCAATGATCCATGCAGAAACCCCACAGAGCTGCAGGAGATCCCAGAGTGCTTCATAATGCATTCCATTAAATACTTTCTTGAACTCAACAAAGGCTACAAGCATCCCCTGTTGAAACTCGCATCAGTGTTCCACCAGTGCACAAAGTGCTAGAATATGTTCAGTTGTCGACTTACCAGGCATCAACCCAGACTATTCAGGTCTCTGCAACTTCATCAGTTGGCTGCAAATCCACATCCACAATTGATGGGCAAGCACCTTGTTGCAGTCCTGATGGTCTCCCCTTTCCCTTTTCAGGAAAGGATGACCAGCCCCTTCTTCTAGTCTGGAGGAATGGTACCAGATTCCCTATATGGCAGTCAAGACCATGTGCACATTGTGCCTCCTCCAGCTTTGAGCAACTCTGCACTGATATCACAAACACCAGCTGCCTTTTCACCCCTAATCTTCCCCTAATCTTGCCACAGCCTCTGACCTTGTGAAGAGGGTGGGGTCTTGTTAGTGGGTGGATCAGCATCCCTTATTTGTAACCCAGTAAATGGGGTCTGGCTGGTCAGAGGGTTCACCATGTACAGTTGCTTAATGTACTCAGCCCAACAAGCCCTCTGCCCATCCATGTCTAACACGAAGCAACCATCTGTTGTTTGGATAGCCCACACCCAAGAGGAAGGCTTGGAGCAGAGCTTCTTCAGAACTTGGTGAACAGAACAAAAGTCAAATTGCATTGAAATGACACTTGACATCCTTAGCGAGAATCCTGACATACCTCCTTGTATCCCCAGGACAGTTCAAGTCCTATGTGACAGAGACCTATACTGGTCCTGATTCCCCTGCAAGTCTGGCAGCTTGACTTTTTGATATTCTTTAAAGTCTCCCCCCATGTCATAACACTTCTTGACCTTGGTTGTGCTCTAATGCACTCCTTTGCAGCTTGAAGAGTTTTACATTTGAAGGTGTCCCACAACTCTGCACCGATTGTTGCGGTAGAACCCTTTAAGACATTCTAAGGGAGAGTTTTCAGCATATGGCCCCAGGATGTTTGAGAAGACCACATGTAGAGATCTCCGAGGATTTACCCCGAAACTATTTCTACAGGCAGGCACCATGTTACACCACCCTAGCCACCCACCCAAAAAGGTAATGTAGAAATGCCAATACAGTCAACCCTCACTTTAACAAAACAGTTGGGGGTTAGAGGGTGATGTTATATCCAAAAATCTGTTATACCTGAGGGATCCAAGCTTTTTACACATAATGAACTTTGTTCATTATATGAGCTGAAAGCTCACTTTTTCTGATAAGGTGGCAGTGGCTGAAAGCATGTTTTGCAGTCACAGTCTTCTGTCAGGCAAAACTTGACAAATCTCATTAATATTACTGGGAGAGTGGCAGCATTATTATGCATGTGCACACTAAACCCTTTGCCTCAAAACAGCACTCATCAAGATCATTTGGTTGGCTTTGCATAACTGTACTTGACTGAGATTTTCATTTAATAAGGCAAATTTACCTTCATTTCATTCAACTATATGTGTGTACCATGTAAAAAAATATACAACAGCTACAAATGACGATTTGGCTTCTTGCCAAAGACTCTAATGTCCATTTAATGTGTAAACATATATAATTAGCAGTTCACAACATGACCACTGCTTCTAAAGTATCAAATGTGTGTGAAACTCGAGTACCCACTGCACTCAGAAGTTGAAACACTGGAATAAAGTGATAGTACTTCAAAGAGAGAGAGAATATTATGAAGTACATAGATAACTAACATGAGAGAGTAAACAAAGGATCAATATCAAAGGTTGCTTTTCTTTTAACCTCTTCAACACGAGGACGTGTATACTGCGTCCTTGTGTGCCCTGTACCATATCCGAGGACGCGCATACTGCGTCCTAGCTCACTTTAGCTAATATACGAGTTATCTTATTTATATTTATGCTTACATCTCAAAATTATCAATTAATTTATGTTTCTTTATGTGCACCATTTAATTCTGCATGTTTTCATATATAATACATGATGATTATATTGAGTTTATGGCTGAAAACATGTCATATTTAATAGCGACATTTGAAATTTGGCGCACGCGGCGATCCTGGATACGGCGCGGGGCGCTGTTTTGGCCTGGCCGTAGTGAGTTTCTTTATGTGCACCATTTAATTCTGCATGTCTTCATATATAATACATGATGATTATGTTGAGATTATGGCTGAAAACTTGTATTCAATAGTGACATTTGAAATTTGGCGCACGCGGCGATCCCGGATATGGCGCAGGGCGCTGTTTTGGCCCGGCCATAGTGAAGGGGTTAAAGAAAAGCTAAAACTTTACCATGGCTTGATTACATGTATGTAATTCTCAAAAATTTATAACTGCAGTCTTCAGAAAACCCAACCCACAAATTATATTGTTCTACAATAATAGTACTCAAAGAGCACACTGTGATTGTAGGTGAAATTCCAATTATTTTATCAAATTTATGTTTTTCCTTGGTAGCTATGTGGTTAATAGAAAAGCCAGAGGGATAAGTACAAATTCTAGAAATGTAATGTTTATATATTAACAAGTTTAGATATATAGCTGAAACAACCTGAGGTAATGTTCCCTGTTGAAAGACAATTATCAAGTGTTAAAACCCAATAACTGCATATTTCATTTTTATATAATTAAGACACTCAAAGCATTAATTAATCAGAAAAAGTCACTCAGCATGCAAATCTACGTCTATGAAAAGATACCACACTAAAAAGCTGCTTCTCAAGCAGACAAACACTTATAACTTTTCTAGAAACCTATACAAAAATATTAGTCAGTATAAAAGTGAGGAAAAGTCTCATAGAGCTCTTAAAATACAGAAATTGGGGCACTCAGCTGTAGCTGTTTGTAATGTGCACCGAGTAAACATCAATATCAAAGCTACAGAAATGTGTAAACTGTCCATGTATTTTGTTTACTTTTGTCTTGTATATTGTCAAGTCTGAAAACCTTAAAGACTTCTGTTCCCCTGCTCATAAGGCCTCAAACAGGCTGGCTTATAATGTATCTCATCCTTAATTGATGCTTGTTTGTCAAGACCACCACCACTCATTTACTTGCTACTGACTGTAGCAGACTGTGCAAAACACTTCCTAGCTTGCACTTAGTATTTTGTATTATTTAATGCAAGATTCTGCTTAAGACTCAAAAAAGGTATTAGTGGAAGTGTGTTTTATGTGGCACAACTGAATCCTGAGGTTAAGTGGTAGTGGAGATTATGAAAATATGAATTTAATGGCAAGGAATCTGTTTGAAATATTTTTATGTATGTATGAAATAAATTATCTAATAAAAGCAATGCTATCCTTTTAAGATCTCAAAGGAGTAACCCTTCCCCGTATCACCACTAAATCAACTATCAACACTTGTACTGGCACTGTCCTCATACCCACAGCTATATGCCCAATTGACTACGTCAACTGGTTTTACTGCTTTGAAGAACTTCGTAAAATCCTTGCAGACAACTATGATGTTGCTGTCACTTGCTTTAAACCCCTCAGGCAGCTGTAACTACCGAAAAAACAGTATTCAATTATCATGACCTTCCTACAACAGTGCAGACATATGAGGAACTTGATGCAAAGTCCAACTGTACATTACTCTCTCCCACCAGTGCCAAAACAATTGGTATTTTAGCCACCCTCCTAAACTATACAGATCTACTGCATGCTGCCCTCTTTGTGATAAACCTTCTTTTTGTGTAAAGGGCTTATTTTCTCTTATGGGATTGTGCTAAGTTTAATCATGATTATTTGCCCTTCAGAAACATCCATCCATGCCACCTGTGTGGACGCCATAATCTTCTACTGAGGCTGTCCTACCTATTGCTTTGAATCAGAAGTTGCTGCCCTCCACTTCTAACAAAAAACAGAAGTTGCTGCACTTAAAAAAAAAAAAAAAAAAAAACAAAAAACGCACTCCACTTCAAGCAGGAAGCCAGGTGGCTCAGTGGGTTTGGTGCTTGCCTCACAACCTAGAGATTGCTGGCTGATGGTTCTGAAAACACGCTTTATTCGCTGTGAGTCCGATGACGTCATCGTCAGTGCTCACCCAATCAGCGGCCTTGCTGCCTGGTGGTGGTGGTGTCACACTGGCCGTTTTCCTCCAACTGTTGGGGCTACGGGCAACTGGCAACTCCAACTTTTTTGGGTATGCATCATACACTTCCAAAGTCTGTTGTCCGTACCGACATCGTAAACAACGCAGTCACCCTGTATCGACATGGTGCCATCTGCTAAAGTAACGACGAAACAAAAACTTTGTGAATCTGAAGTTAACGTTGATTGTTTAATCGATAGTTTGTTGTTTTTACCACAATCCATTAGTGCGCATCTCTGTGAATCCCGCCCAAGCACGCGTGAACATGGTCACCCAACTGAGGGAGTCTACCTTTTTTCTCCAACCGTGTTGGTGGTAGGGACAACAAACAACAACAACTTTTCTGGGTGTGCGTCACACACGGCCAAGGTTGGTTATCCATATCCACAACATAAACAAAGCAGTCGCCCTGTATTGACTTGGCATCATCTGCTAAAGTATTGGCTGTCGTGGCTCGTGCTGCCGTTACCCAAGTAATAGATTTGTTGCTGCGGTTAAATGGAAGAAAGAAGTGGTTGTGGGCACGATCATGGCTTCAAAGACGGGATGACAGGAGTCTACCAAAACCTTGTCAGAGAACTGCTGTGAAGACCGGTGTTGTGTTCCTGACACAATAAATAGCCTTCATTCAGTGATTCATGGAGGGGAGCTGGCAAGCGAAGTGAGCAAAGCCATGCTGTCAGGGAATGTGTGAGAACAGCTCTGCTTATCATCAAGTCTGTGTTAGTTTACATTCACCTCTGAGCATGCGTAGTTTGCGGGAGGACAGCCAGGAACACAACACCGGGAGTCCTACAATTTTCATAGACTCGAGAATAAAGTTTTTTGAACAGTGGTTCCACAGCACAGGGTGTTGTTTTATCTTGTCAATTAAGTACACAAAGCAGCTCTGCTCTGCCAATCCACTTTACGAGTCTCTTGGTGGGTCATCTTCAACTGCTCCTCACTCCTCAGCCATTGCCATCGTCTATTTGTTTACATACAGCCATGCTGTTGCTCGTACCCACAAGCGTTTTCCATCCATACGGACAACCAATAACTCGCTCCTGGTTGGCCATATGGGCAACTGCAGTTGCCCGTAGCCCCAATGGTTGGAGGAAAAGACAGTGACACTGCCTTTTAAGGCTGTGCGTGTGATGCAGATGGTAGGTAGATGTGACCCATAATGTCAAAGCAGCGCAAAATTTTGGGCGCTAACACGCAAAAGCCGGGGTGGTAAGAATTTAGGACTAAACGTGAAACTCAGATATTTTGAAAATCAGGAGGGTAGTATATATATATATATATATATATATATATATATATATATATATATATATATATATATATATATATATATATATATATATATATATATATATATATATAAACTAGTATCACTTCCTACACCTTGAAATTCACAGAAATGCAATATTTAGGTGAACATTCAAAGATACTTTGCCCAGATTTCAGGACGAATCACCTTGTCTGATCCATAGGGTCTATGTGGTCTGAACATCTATGCAAATTATCATCACTCATTTTTCAGCAGGTTTCTGTTACTATGAGGTTAGTTATTTAGAGACTGTCTGCCAACTCTCTATTAAGTGCTTCCTCCTTATTAACAAGAGTGGCTAGGTTCTCCTCCACACATTTCCTCCAGGTCTTCTTTTGGAAGATCTGTTGGTCTACGCCCTAGCACATCAGCTCACTTCCTTGACTGCATCTTCTCATTACTGCTGCTCTACTTATACCAGTCCTCTGGATGATGATACCAGCTATGCACCTCAACATCCTTGTCACATTTTATCATTATATCGTCAGTACACCTCTAGCTTCTTTTGTCACAGCCCATACCTCTGTTCCATGTAACAATACAGACTGAGTAAGTGTCATATAACTTCCCCCTCTCATCAGTGGGATGGCTCTAATCATCAGTAACCAAGGTATTTCTTTCCACTTTCTCCATGCTGTTGCTACTCTTCCGATGACTGATCTCTCCACTCCATCCTCACTGTCTAAAATATCTCCCAAATAACAAAACTGATTCCCCTCTCCTATCACTTCACCATCTCCAAGAAAGCATTTCTAAAAACTGAGGCATAAGCAGCCAAATATGGATCATGGCTGTTATAGATAATAAACGTCAGTATCTCCCTTTACTTCCACTTTTCTTTCTTGCTTAAAGATACCCAGATAATATTCTTATATGATCATTGATATTGGAAGGATGCATTTAATGAAATTATTTAAGTAGATTTAAGCTTTAAGCACTCAACATTTCTGCATTATAAATTCTAAACTTCCATCACAGGTGTGTTCTGTTGGTTAACTGCTCACAGAGCACCTTCCTCTCTCACCATGCAGCCCAAATGAACAGCCCAACTAATGCCTTATCAGCTGAGTGCTACACACACAGGTAACCATTACATTTTTGTCAATCTATACTGCAATATTAATCACAGTCCTTTAGCTACAATGACAGTATTACTTAGCCGGGCAGAAAACTTTGGATGCTTGTTCTGCCATTGTTGCCTGTTGTTTCCAAACTTTTCATTAGTGCAGAGCAATCCATCTCCTTGTCCTAGATGGGCAGTTAAAAAAACATAGTATCCCACCATGAACTGTCAATAATGGTAGTTTGGCACTACATGGTGCAGGTGCATGGTTCAACAGATTGTACCCCAGAAACTAGATATTTTATCAATAATGGGGTCCAAACAGCATGAATATTATGACACCTGCTCAATACACATACTCATTCCACTCTGTGGAATCCAATGTAGTGTGTCATTAATGATTAATGATAAAACTGGTTTGCACCACTGGTGTTTTTATATAAATGTAAAAAAAAGGAGGGAAAGGTATGTACATAATAAAGTAATGGAAGATATCTCCCTCTCCCTCCCCTTCTCATCAGCACCGAAACAGCTGGGGTAATGTAACTGCTGCCATAAGCAAAGCTTTTTTCCTAATCTTTATGGCAAGAAAAATGAGGTTGGCTCAGAACCATGTATAGCAGACACCATTTTAGCAATGTTCATTGTAGCTACGCTTATTATAGTACCAATTGCTCGCAAAAATGGAAATTTTTTATCGTACAAATAAAAGAATAATTGGTTAACATTATAAAAAGATGCCTGGAACATAAGGTAAAAAGAGTGACTTGTATACTGAATGAGGTCATCACAGTTTCATGATAATTAAGGATCATGGATAATTAAAGTGACTTTCAAGGCTGTCAAGACGCAAGTATTCTTAGAATTTGAACTCTGACAATCAGAATGCTAAGCACAATTGCAACTTCTGAATTTTCCTTTTCTAAAACATTGGTGTGATTAGAAAACTTTGATCAATGATGATTCGGTTGGCAAAAATTACATACTGCTAGCAAAACAAAATTACATTTCTGAATTAGTATAATTTTATTTATATTTACTTGCAAAGTTAGTAAAATTAAAAATATTGTATGCTTCCTTATTGGTTACATACATGGCATTAAATTTCTGCAACGTTCATGAGATATATGTGGCCTGAAGTTTCCAAAATCCAACACACATGCTTATTGTGGTGAATGGATACATTTCTTCTTTTCTATTGTCTACTACCATATATCAATCATTCTAACACAAGTAACTATGTTAGAAAGTGTCTGCATATAACTAACTAGCATGTAACCAATCAAAAGGGTAACACAAAATACCACAGATTCAGGAATATGGTTTTGCAAAAACAAACTGGGTTGCATCACTGAAGCTTAAAATAAAAAGTATCTGCACAGGTTTTTACTTTGTTTTCTTGGGGTGTTAAAACTGGGAAATATCAGTCTTCATTGTATGTTCACACTAAAACAGTTATAGTAATGGTTACTTTGAAGTGAGAGTGTAGCAGTCACCGCTCAAATTCCGTGTTCCTTCCCCTCAGTGACAATAAGAAAATGGGGCGCTGTAAGTCACCGCTCAAATTCCGTGTTCCTTCCCCTCAGTGACAATAAGAAAATGGGGCGCTGCAAAGAAAGACTTAAGATTCTGTGTTTACAGTGCCCCATTTTCTTATGTCACTGAGGGGAAGGAGCACGGAATTCGAGCGGTGACTGCTAGAAGAGTACCGAGTTATTTAGTGTCATGACATTTATGTTAATTCTTTCCACATCTTGGTCTAGTCTTTCCTAAAATACAAGTAAATTTTTTTTTGGTGAAATAAGTTTTACCTTATATTCCTAAGACATCCTTTATCAATGTATTGAGATGGTGACCATGTAAAAATAAAAACAATAGTAAAGAACTTTTCCTTGTAAAATACCGATTCAAAATATATTACTATGACAATTTTCATTCTTTTGAGAAATATTTAATTTGGAAACCTTGTGCCTGGTTTCCTGAATGTAGAAAAGATTCCTCTCATAAATAGATCTTCCAGTTAAGGGACAACTTATATGGATGAAGTCTCTGATGAAATGAATTGGTTTGCACCAAGTTAACAATGAAGAAATAACCAGAATAAATATCTACTCATTACTGAAGAATGAATGGTGACATGTGGAATTAGGGCTGTGATTACTAAGACTGATGTGTTTTCTTTAAGATACTGTGGCATTATACTAGAATATCACTGTGGCATGTTCAAATTCTTGAGTGCTAAGTGGTAGTTCATACACAACTGCTGTGTAATGGCAAATTGTTGTTTATGGTGCAATAGTGTTGTATAATACAAAAGTGTTGTATAGTGCAGGAGAGTGTTAGAATAGTGTCGGGACAGGACAGGGCCCACACCGGACACAGGTAGGACAGCGATCAGCAGCCAGGTAGCGGCGGCCGGACTCACTCACGATACTCACAAGTCGCACTCTAAACTTGGTCCTCACGCAACCATTGTCACGCCTGCTTTCAAATGATGCCTAAGGTGCTTTCACGGCTGTTTAAGTCCTAATAAAATTGAAGAGAGTCAAGATGGGGCCGCGATGAAGCGGTGAGAACATCAACACGGGGCTGTGTTCTCATCGCTAGGGTTAATTACATCATCAGAGTAGCCTGAAACCTGCATCAAATCTGAGAGTAGTGAAGAAAAAGAGTTTCTGCCAATCAAATTAATAAAAATTAAGGGGCAGAACTGAACAAAAAGAATCATGAAGCTACTTGTAAATAAACAAGGGCAATCAAATGTAAAACTTTGCAACAAGAAACATATACACAGCTTCTAACAAGGAGAAGTGCAGAGGAAGTTGTGCCTGGAGTGATAAAGAGCTGAGCTACTGCAGCAGATCACTCAATTATGGATAGTGCACAGAAAACAAAAATTTGATTATTTTCTCAGCTTAAAAACAAACAAACTTCTTAACAAACAATCTTAGGAATTAGACTATATCCTAACACATGTTCTTTCCTAGTTCAAGTGACTTGACCTGTACTCATTATTTTCTTATAAATGGAACTTCATTGCATCAGACTTTAAAATTCAGTATCAATGCATGTGTACCAAAGATCATGTAAAACTTTTATAATTGTCACTCATTAATTGAAAACATTAAATATTTTAGTTAAAAAGTTATTAAAACTTCATACCTAAATCACTTCATGCATGTGTATTACCAACCCAGAACAAATATATGCAGTGCAAGGTATAATGGTCATCTTAAAATAAAGGAAACACATCTGATGCTGATAGTGTTGCCATTATAAAACAAGCTGCATGCCTTTCTTTTCAGCTAAGCTCATTGGCAAATTTTCTGGAATTATGATCTATAGTTCAAACAATTGGGCAAGTTTTCCATGTAAGATTTATCTCTGTAATATTATTACCATCTACACTCATCACCGTTGTACACACACACACACACACACACACACACACACACGGAAAAAAAAAAAACAAAAAAAAAAAAATCCTTCTAACCTGTCTTTCATTCCCAGGGTACTTTTAATTCTGCTCATTGCATTTTCATGCATTCTTTTATCAGTCTTGAGTAATTTACTGGCCCACTCTTGGACTTCACACTTCCTGTCTAGGCACTCTGTTATGTTTGTCAATAGACAATATGTAGTGGTCTCTGTTTTTTCAGTTGACATGACTTTACTCTCCTTAAACTCATCAGGTATAATTTTTTGCTTTTATTTCTCTTTAGATCCCAAATAATTATATTCCTTCCCTGAAGGCTTTCCAGTCTTAAGCTGGAATTTCAACTGTACTGTTTCTGTAATGATATTTTCAACTTTTAACCCATCCGCTTCTGTGCAGCCACCAGTGTCCAAACGTGGTTTGGTATGGCAACAAGTGTCTGCTCCCTGTGACCCCAAGTTAAAGTAAATTGTAGGCCATGGTGACTTGTGACAATTCACCATACATGCCCCAGGTCTAAAAACTGGTTAGTTTAGTTTATCTTCTGTCTCTCACCCAGTGTATGTAATGGTAAAGATGGATAATAATGTAATGTATGATGGATTTGGCTGTTCAATACTTCCCTATTTTAAGGGGAGCATCAGGCTGGATATCCAACCAGCCATTGCAAGTAGGTTCATTTTGTAAACGAAACCACCCCCAGTAAAAAAAAAATATTTGAGTAAAAACAATAATACTAGCGGCTGCATGTTTATGAGAGGAGTACGCTAATGTACATTCCAATCTCATATTTGGTCCAGATTTAGCTGTTTCTCAGCCAGTAACTCCAATTTAGCCGAAGCAGATGGGTTAAAATTCGCATTTTAACACCCATATTTGACCTCCCATCCTCTTGTACTGTCACTCATTTTCTCTGTTCAACAGTATCTCAAAATATCCATGCCATCTTCTTTGTAATATCTTCTACCTTTTGCATTACTGTCCCATCTTCATTCCTTATCCTCCCATACCTTTCGTGATGTTTCTCTGAGTACCTCCTCTCAAGTTTTTCTAAGACATTTGCATTATGGTTCCACTTTTCCTGTAGGTTATTCAATTGTGGGTAATTATCTCAATACCTTTTTTGTAAATTGCCTTTCTATCTCCCCTTACATCAATTTGAACTATTTTTATATATAGTACTTTGTGTCAATAGGTCTTGATTTTGTTGGTCCTTGCACACTAGTATGTTGTGGAGCTATATGGTCTCCTTGAGTATCTTTGCAGTCCTTACTTCCACATCTTTAATTTTGTAGAGTACATAGCCAATTGAAGAACTTACTTCATCACTCTTGAATGTTAGTGTTACATTTTCTTTTTAAAAAAAGGTGTTCATCACTGCCGTATCAATTGACACTGTAAAGTCAATAAATTCTCTTTCAGGATTCCTATTGTCATGTCTTTCATAAATGTGACTCATGGCCATTATTATGGCAAATTATCACTCTTTTGTGCATTAGTACCACCATCTTCCTATCTACAGATCATTAAAAAAAAAAAATAATAATAATAATAATAATAAAAAAATAAAAAAAATAAATAAATAAATAAATAAATAAAAATAAATAAATATATAAAAAATGGGTAGCTGCGGGGATCTGGTTTCTTAAAGGCCCCTCTAAGCGAATTAATGAGGAAAAATCATCACTCATGCAATATCATTATATAATATATATCAATGCATTTGTGATCAGTTTATGCATTCCCTATTTTTTGGGGTTTATATCAAGGCAAAATTTTGGCCTGTCGCTGATACAAGGTAAAGCCACAAATTTGGCCCATCGCTGCTACCAGGTTAAGTATGTACAAGGGTCCTTGCCATCTGTGATATGATTTTCTCTGCAAAACATTCACCCGTTCTCTTGCTTAACTTTTAAACCCCAAGTGCCGTCAATAGACGTCACACTGTATCCTGGGCAATCACCTGAGTGCAGTTAACAGTCACAGTGCCAATTTTCATAAACTGTGTGCCACAAACATGATGCTGTGAGACTATAGTAACTACATCACCGCCCTGCCATTTTCTCCATCTCTTGTTGCATTGTCTTGTACCGATGCCAGTCTCCTATACATAATTACAGATATTTCCATCAGATAAGTATTGGATGCATGGCTTGACACACTGAACCCTTGGGAGACTATTATGGAACGCTGGGGCTCTGTGGAACACAGCCTAGGAACCCCTGCATTAAGCTATGCTATCAAAAGTTGTATTCATATAACTCAAGGGTTGAAAAAATCAAGTTAATTATTCTGCATAACTCAAGGGTTGGAAAAATCAAGTTCATTATTTAATATACTAGCTGGCCAAAGTCTTTGACTCCCAGTCTTGAGTGTTCCTCCCAGTGCCCTCTGGCTTGTTCTCTCAACTTAGGCAGTGCCACACTGAGTAAAATCTGAAGAGTAATGCTTCTAGCTCTCACAACAACTATTTCCAAAGGTCACAAAGATCAGTTGGACTCTCGAAAGTGTTTTCACGTTCATGGTGCAAAAGCCTTGTAAAACTATCACTTGTCTCATAAAACTTCCCATAAACATACCCACAAACTCTACCAAACCCCTACCAAATGTGGATGTGTGGGCCCCTAAATGCTTTAGAATATTGTCTAGCACGTGTGATAAAAACAGTGTGTGGTATACATCCTGGGAAACAAGGAAGTGAGCATAAAATGTGTAAATCACCTACTTGCATCAAACTCATCTAACCCATCCTATGGATTTAAAAACCACTGTCTCCCTATGGTCATCTTGAGGCCAAGGGTTAATACTTTCTGCTGATTTACTAACAGGCGTGATTCCATAAAGTGATTCCGTGTTTTAAGGGTTAGGTTACTGGCACATTACACCTTCACCTATCTATAGAATAAAGACAAAGGAGATTTGCAATGACTATGTTCCCTCCATGATCTGTACTCAACCACATTTTCAACAGAGCTGCCGAGGGAAACATCCTAGGGAAGTGTGTGTAAAAAGTGTCATGCTTCTTTACTACATCTCACTAGTGGCCTTGTTTTCAGTGCCAAATCTGAATTAGTCCTGATTTCTTTTTTCTCCAACCATTTAGAAGTCAGGGATCACAAAACTGCAAATGGGAAGTATCTTTCCCAATATTCTCTGATTGAATAAAGTTTAAAATAATAAATTGGCACTGAGGAAAAGAGTAAGAAAATAATGTTTTGATAATCTAAAATAAATAAGATGGCAATAAATATTTACATAAACTATGGGGAAAAAAGGAAAGACAGGAAAACCTGGAGAACAAATTTAAACTATTTTGTTTTAGAATATTAAAAGGAAAACAGGATGGAATAACAAAACTTCTGGTGGATTATGCAATGGTTAAGTGAGAGGAACAGCTTCATGAAAGAATGAAGAATAAACTGCACTTAGTCTGTTGTTTTAAACAACACTAGGAAGAGAATCTCAAAGAAAGGAAATGAATAATTGGGAGAATAGGTGCAAGTGACAATGATGTGGGTACAGTAAGATTTTAATTATGGTAGTATTTACATTTTTTTACATAACACTTTTTCAAGTCTAAAACCTACTGCATCCTATATATCCAAAGCATATGATACCTTCTATAACAAAGATTAGGAGCTAGCATGATCAACCTTCATATTTCTTTTGGCTTCTATTTTTCTCAAGTTTAAAAAAAATGAGATACCAAACTCCCTCCAATTTTGCAACCAAGAGACCAAAAATGCCAATTAGATGAAAACATAATTTTGGGATGCAACTCGAGTTTTGCGGGTGATGGCGTAAGTAAGTATGGTTTTCCTCATTAGTTTCCTGGTGGTGGGGGGTAATTAGGCCACAGGGTCAGCAGCAGTCATGAAGCCTCTGCCATTATTATCATTATTATTTTTTTTTCTATGTGCTTAATCATATCATACTACTGTGAATGATATATTAATTAATGTTTCATTCAACTAAAAACAGGCAATGAAAATATCAAATTAGTAATAAAAAACTTTATCATAACTACAAGCAGTTGCTCAGCTGATACATGTAAACAAACACTGATGCAGTGTAGGCAGTGGTGATGAAGCAGTTCCCCATTTTCTTTTTTAGGATTCCGGAGGGACAGACAGACACAGCTCTGGCGGCAAGCAAGAACTTGGATATTGAGAGAACATGAAAACGTTTGTAGGAGCGTGGGAAAAACTGAACAACTTGGCCTGACATCACACTCTGATGTCACAACCCAAGCGCTGTATCTTTCCGCTCCTATTGTTCAGTTTCTCCCGCACTCCTAAAATGTTCTCATGGTCTTGCAATTATTGGATTCTTGCCCACCACCAACACTATGTCCATTTGGCCATCCAGAATGTTGAAAAGAAAATGGTGACTGCTTCATCACCACTGCTGACAGTGTGTCATTGTTTATTTACATGCATCAGCAGACTAACTGCTTGTAGTCATGCTCAAGTTTTTATTATTCATTTGATATTTTCATTGAATGAAACAGTTATTAGTATATATTTCACAGTAGTATGATATGCTGAAGCACTTGGTTGAAAAAGAAAATGGGGGAGCCTTTGTGACTGCTGCCAATGCTGTACCTTAGTTATGTTTTTCTGTATTTTTTTTTTATTATAGGATGTATAACTAAATGTATGTGTGTATATATAAGGGCAAAAAATGATGATGAATCATGAAAAATTGGGCTGCCACCAACAAGATGTAAACATTCAGTTTTCCCCATAAGGTTAATTAATCCATTTTGTGAATTCATGTTTTGTGACCTGCAATGTCGACTGAATTCTTGCAAAATTGGAGGAAGTACTGATTTGGAAGAAGCAACTGTGGAATGTTGTTCCTTTAGGGAAACCCACTTGTCAACACATCATCAAACCTGTCAAAGCCAACACTTTCAGCCACTAGTGATAAAGTCAAAAATATCACACAACAAAAAATACACTACTTATAAGCAAAGAACACAATAACGTCTTAGCTATTGGGTGACCTAGTAGTGACTAAGGATGAGAATATAGTAAGGTAGTTCACAGACCATCCTGAAATTGATCTATCTTTTGGCCACTCCTCTGAACACTTTATAGGAGCAGCGAGTAGCGGGCTTTTTTTTCCCCCCTTTGAGCTGTTTCCTGCACTGCACTACAGCATAATAAGACCACTCCCACAGTTTGGCCAGCAAGCACTATGATATTACTCAACATTGTGGGTCAGGAGTCTCAGACAAGTGATGCATTATGAGTAAAACAATGCATTGTGAACTATCCTTATAGTTTTATCAAGGTCACTCATTTGCTAAGAAGTTGTCTTCCTCTGTGCTTTGCAGTGGCATGTCTACTGTTGTGTGATATATTCTGCTCTATAACCTGGTGGTTGTAAGAGTTGGCTTTGACATATTTCATTATAAGTTGACAGAGGTGGGTGAGCCGAGCCTTAGAGGCCACAGTGAAAACAGAGCAAGTGGTATACCATAGCAGCCTCCATGCATAATTCTTGGAACAATCATCACTCCAAATACCTCATTTACTCCTTTAAGGTGGGTTTTATATTATTCTTGTTGATTAATTGATGATTCCTATGAATTCTGCAAGAAAATGTAGTGATAGGAGGGCTTTAAATGGGAGAAATAGGTTAAAGTCTTAGGGTGGCAGCACAAATAAACCCTCAATCCTGTGTCCCTGACCACGACCAGAACACGTCTTATGAATATGTTATCAAAATGGCGACAAACAAATGATATCCAAATGTTACTGTTGAAACTTATCTATTCTAATTTGTCATTATCAAAAACATTATTGTGGAACTAGATATTGACGAGATCCTACTGTATAAAATCTTGGCAGGGGAGCAAAGGGCAAGAATTTCTGCCACTTGAAGGCCTGAGCCTGAGTGGGAATTCCAGTCACTTGAATCATATGGGTTAAGGCACTGCACTCTACCTACACCTGCTATTACATTGAAACCACACCTGTACACATTCTTACACACTCAATCCTATATCACAAACCCTCATAATCATCTTAAGTTATTCTTCTCTACTGCACATACCCATTATTCAATGCCCAAGTTTCTGAGACTATAGTTCATAGAACTACACTCTTTCTCAATCCCTTCCTCACCTACATGCTTAGACTTCTATCTTTCCCTTCACTGGTCTTTCCTCTGCTTTTTCCTTGATGCTCCCTTACTACTAACTGATCCTTATTTAACTTCCATCTTTTCCCCTCTTATGACTGCCTAGGTCTTGTTTTTATCAGCATACATAACCTGTGGCCTCAAAAAATAAATTACTTCAGCCTGATTTCACACAGGAACCTTTGCTTTACTCTTTAGCATTCACTCTCCATTTCTTTCTCCTGAAACCTATTTAATCCTTTCACTGCAGCTGGTACACAAGTGTCTCAGCTTTCCAAGGGTTTACTGAAGACTGAACTTATAGGGTTTTTGCAATTAATCTCTGCTTGATGATGCAATTGGTAGTTTATTTATTTTATTTTATTTTATTTTTTATTTGGCCTATGGCACCCGTAGGTTTTTGCATTTAATCTCTGCTTGATGATGCAATTGGTAATTTATTTATTTTATTATATTTAATCTTTTTATTTGGCCTATGGCACCTGGAATTCATGTACCAAAAGTATTATTATGAGGGTGACAGCATGGCCACAGAACACTTGATGCAGCCAAGTGGAAGCACATTAAACACCATGTGTAAAAATGCTGACAAAATTCAGAAAAGTGTCGACTGATTGCTTTTGTATTACTTCATTTGTAGCAGGTTACACGTAATTTATTTTTACAATATGTTTCAAGTCATCATGGAACACAATTGCCCTTATTGCTATTATTCCTAAAAGGAATATTAAGTTATTTCATGTAAATTTTCATGAGACCTTCCCATCAACATAAGTACTTCCCAGTAATAGCCAATGGCCTATATTGTGTAGTACTGAAAGGAGTATGGAGTGTACAAATTTAAATTTCATATCGATGTATTATTATTCAGTGATGAATGACTAATAAAATATGTTACAAAGGACAATTCCAAGGTCTAACATGAAACATACTAACAGCAGAAAATGGAAAACTGCTCATAACAGACTGACGGTTTGCCAGAATATGAGAATCACATTTTTGTTGGTGTTTTGAAAAACACATTTGTCAGAACAAATCAAGTTACACCCTCCTGATGGGGTGTGCTATTGTATCAGGTGAAAATCACACGTGTTAACAAAACTCAAGCATATGCTTCAGTGAGAAACTCAAGCTACCAGCATTGATTTCAGAATTGACTCTGGTAATAATGCATCCTAAGAGAATAAACTGGTTCATAAATTTTTCAAATTAGCAATTTTTATCCACTCCGAATAAAGACCTCCACTTAGGACAAAACATTACAATATGGAAAGCTGATGTTCAAAAGAGGGATGGGAAGACCTAATTCAGATTGATAGGTCACCATTCTATCGAAGAATTTAAAGATAATCCTGGTGAGAGGATAGAAATGTTATCTCGAGGAAAGAAATAAAAAAAACAAATAAAAAAAACAGGCTGGATAAGAAAGAAAAAGTCAGATATGGACTTGGGATGAACATTTTGATCACATTTATCTCAGATTCTCTCTCTCTCTCTCTCTCTCTCTCTCTCTCTCTCTCTCTCTCTCTCTCTCTCTCTCTCTCTCTCTAAACACCCTCAGAACAATAGGGTTGCTGACTATCTCCTCCATCATCCATTCCCTCTTTTAATCCCTTCTTGAGAGAGAGACTGGAATTCCTACTCACTAAAAATAAAGTTTGGGGAACAACTGAAATATGTCCTGCAGTTTGTGGGGGAAAGAAAATCATGTCATACAGACATTCACATTCTCAAAAAAATCATGAGTACCTTCAAATACCATTAGTGAAGAACTCTGGATTTCTGGGGATATTCCATGAATGTGACCTGTGCATTACAATATAGTGTGCACACTTTTCATGCTTGTGATGCAGGCACCACAAATGGATTTTGGGTCATTTGGGGGGATCACATGACTTTTATGTTCACTTGAGGGGGGCAACATTAATCTCAACTGAATACTGTCAAAGGACCACATCATTCAGATTCATATATTTGTGAGGTGCCCCGTGAGTGTTAACAGTTAACTTGGGAAATAGCGTGATATCCAACCAACATGACATACATTTTTTATGACTGATATTATGTTTAATTTTTAAATATAAAAAAAAGTTTAACCCTTTCCATCTGTGACGCAGAAGTCGGCGTCACAGTATGGAAAGGGTCAAGAGGAAATGGAAGAGGATTAATCCTCTTCTAAACCTCTCAATCCTCCTCTAAATTCTTCTTAATCCTCTTCCATTTCCTCTTAAGAGGTTTAAAAGAGGATTAAAAGGTTTAGAAGAGGACTAACCCTTTCCATACAGTGACGCCGTTGGACGCCGACGTCAGCGTCGCCGGAGTGAAGGGGTTAAGGGCATTTATTGAGGTCACATATGATGACACCACCTCCATGGTGCAGTGGTTAGAGTGTCTACCTAAAAATCTGTGGGCATGGTTCGAATCCCAGCCTAGGTAGTCAGTGTGGAGCCCACCCAATTGTTTGTCCTTCCTATCAGGATGATCAATAAACGACTTAAGTTCACTGGAAATTTCATGAATCTGTGGAGTTTTTTGCCCCATAACCCCTGTGAATTTTAGAAGGCAATTATTCAATTATAGGCAAACAAAAGGTGAAATGCTGTCTCCCAACCTTTGAGGTGGATGATGTCGAATAAGAGTGGACGAAACCAGATATCTTTTGTGCATTTTTAAATACAGATATGTGTAAAATGACTCGTATAAAAGTATATTTTTTAGATAGGGAATAAGTTCAAAGATGGGCATGTAGGTAGGAGGGAAACTAGGTCTTGTTTATCCTCTCCTCATTTTAAATGAAAATGGGTAATGGGCTCTCCCCACCACAGGCTCAAGGGCCATGGTAACGGAGATGAGCACCACGGCCACACCCAGCTATACTGTATGCCCCCAACTTTACCTTTACTTACCTCATTTTAAATGATTTTGAAGACAATTATGCCTTGATTTAATACCTCTTAAAAAAGTTCACATTAAATCTAAAAGCCTTGGAAAGTAAATAGAACACAATTGTGTTGTACTGAGAATGAATAGAGTAGATAATTAAATGTTTACATTGGATCATGTATAGCTCTATCTGAGTGCCCTCAACTTCAGCACTGTTTAAGTTGGTCATGTTTTCATAGACAGTGAGGACTAGGGAGGCAGTGTCATTACTGGAAAAAACTAAAAAAGAAGACAGCAATGCACTACTGTTGTGCAGAAGTAGTTTTTTTTTCTTATTTGGAAACTTGCACCCTTATTCCTCATAAAAATGCACAGCTATTTGCAAGTGGCAAGTTTTATATATAACATGAGAATGAGGACCATTTACATAAAGCAGTAGGTTCTCTGCTTTGGCTGCATCCAAATCATTGTTCAGTGAGTAAAGGCAAAATTTGGGGAATAATCTATAGTTGTGCGTTGTGTCAGCATTCATCTCTGTCACCTCAGCCCTTGAGCCTGTGGAAGGTAAGAACCCATAATCAGAAAATATGGGCAAGTGTGACATCAGAGTTATCACAGTTTACCTTCCCCAATATTTCTCAAGGTACCCACTTATCAGCCGGTTTGAAAAGGAGGATGAACAGCTGAGTGAGGTGCACACCAACTGCCCAGGCCAGGATCAAATCCAGGCCTGTGGATTCATAGTCAGTCATGCTAACCACTACACAACAGCGGCTCAAAGTTGACTATACTGGTAGTAGTGATAATATATTCCAGTAGTAAGAGACAGAAAAGCAATTGACTTCTACACATAAAGCAGCCTCTCCATGGCTGGTTGATACCACCTACTGATGAAATTTATAACATTCTCTGCTTAGGATTACTGTGTCCTTCCAGTCCTAAAAATCTAGGCTGAAAGACGAGGGCTACATTTCCTATATTACTGTCTCTACTATGTGTGGAAATACGGTGTGTGTGTGTGTGTGTGTGTGTGTGTGTATATATATATATATATATATATATATATATATATATATATATATATATATATATATATATATATATATATATATATATATATATATATATGCTTGTCAATCTAGTTGAGCATCATTTTCACTCTATTAGTCAGTAGTAAAGGTAGTAAGTTAGGGGCATACACTAAACTGTTCATTGGTCATCTCAGTCTCATTGGCCCTTGAGCCTGTGGCGGGCAAGAAGCCACTGCCCTGGGACACATGAGCAAGTGTGACATCCGGGCTATAACTCCATTCATCTGCACCATCATGATACTTTTTCTGAGGACAGAGAATCCTTCATTATCATTAGATTGTCCCTCTCTTACCCATTTTCCCCATCTTAGTCTCACCAACTACTCCAATTTCAAAAACATTCCATGTGTTTACAATGAAGCCTCTTTTTTCCAAAATTTCTTCTGCATATGCAATTTAACTAAATCTTTTTGTAGCTCTCTGCAGCAGTAAAAACTCATCCATTTTTTTTGTGTGTGAGTGAGCACACATGCTTAATATTGCTGTGATGTTCAGTAAACCCAAACACTTGAGTTGATCTTTTATTTACAACCTCAGCATTTTCATTTTTCCTTAGTTAAGCTTACTCTAATGCTGCATTTATAATTACAAAGCATAAAATAATCAAAATATATCACAAAAAGTAACTGAGCAGGTCAGGTCACACAAGAAAGAACATGCATTTCAAAGCCACTCTGTTATATCTTAGCGACACATCAAATTTAGTAATATAACTATTCTCAATTGCCTCTGCACAACCCTGACTAATCTAGGGGACTAGTAACTCACTCAGTTAAAACAAACAAGGGAAGATGCTACTTAATGCACATCAAAATCAATTTTACCATTCTGAAGTAATTTAATGTAGATAAAATCTATATCAATAAAATGAGCAATTGACAACACCTTTTGAATACAATCTGATTATCATGTGAAGCATATGTTTCCCGATTTATTGTATTCATATTATGATATATGAACCTAAATCTCAAACAAATACTTGCACAAAATTATGTATCTTTCTTTCAGTCTTTACAATTACAGGATATGATACTAGTGTGCATGTGGCAGCATCCAGCATCTACACCTCACACAAGCAGAAAGACGGTCACAGATGTGCCTCAGGTAAAACTTACACTCTCCGGTGGGCCCCCGAAGCTTCCTAAATTGTAGTCACCCATACCACCTCCATCGTCCCGCGGCGTACCAGGACCATTAGCAGGAGAATTTTTCATGCCATCAAGGCCATCTCCATTCATAACAGGTCCCATAGTATTTGGACCCATTGGACCGCCCATGGGTCCATCTGGACCACTACCCAGGGGGAAGTCCTGAAGACAAAAGGAAATAAATATAATTGACCAAATTTATATTAATACATTCATGCATTCATACATTTATATACATGACATGCATTTATCTTTTAAGGGATGAACCTCAAAATTAAGCTAAAATCTGACAATTTGGGTATAATAATGTTTTCAAATTTATACTTATGAGTGTGTGAAGTACGGGGATGTGATACAGCCTAAGGCAAAGCATCAATTTGTTAGCGAGTTGTGATCCATGTCAGCGAAATGTTTTTGGGAAAAATTCATTGATCCATTCCACGACTTGTTCATGAAGAATCATGGTGAGCAATTTTTTACAATAGAAGTTTTATTTTGAATTTTTATTGCATTTGTAGCAGACTGATTTCCTTCCTTCACTAAGTAGTGGTATACACCGTGGTTGCTATGCTTTTGGAGTAAAAAAATGAAAAAGAAATATTACTGAGAAAATTCTCTTCTTCATATAATGGTGATCCTTGTGGAGTATCCTGGCCATTAAGAGAGAATACAGATGGACTTCCCACATTCACAGATTTTCCATAGAAGAAAAGGAAGAAAAGGAGAGTAAGAATAAGCTTAATCTTGTCACCAGGTGCCCCATACCACACCCCAACCTCGTACAACCTTACTCATTCATAATAAAATTATACAATTATTCTGTGTTGCATAGGCTATGTTTTTGATGGTTTGGATTGTTTTTAGGTATTGAAATGGATTTTAGTGCCTTCCAGGGCTTATTTCTAAAAGTATGGGCTGTGTCTGGGTGTGCATCAATTATTCACAGAAAATCAACACTTGAAGTAGTTTACGTCCCCTAGCCCATGCAAATATGCAGGGGGGGTCACCTGTAGTCATTTTCATAAAGTACTTAACACAATTGCAGTCATTATGCCTTGCTTTGAGTGGCTAAAATTTAACCCTTACATGTGGTCTCCACAGACATGTGGATGCACACCACACTAAATGGACACAAAGACAGATATAAGCAAAATACACTGACAAATGGCTGCCCAGCCTAATGCTCAGTTGGATGAGTATACTTCCAATATTACTTCCTTTGAAATACTGAGCTGTATTTGTTGTAAGCGTGTATGGATGAGGACTCAAGTATATACCATCTGCAAGCAGTCAAGTGTATGAAAACTGAAGCATAATTCCAAGCCTGATGTTAACACCCTATTTTTCTTTTCACAAAATAATTATAAAAGTACACAAGTACCAATACTTTCCTCTATTCTTAAAACTAAGGTTACCTAAGGTGCCCATTGATACATATCCTGATCTAATTTAAGATATGTTTATGTATCAGCTGTATTCGTTCCCTTAACTCCTAAAGGACCGGAGGCGGCTATAGCCACTTTGCCGGGGAAGGGCCAGAGGCGGTTATAACCGGTGCGCTCACCCCAAAAGTCTCTCGGACTCTCTCCTATTCAACTTGCTGTTTCTCCGTAACCACGGCACATAGAGACTTCTGGATGGCATCATTAGAAAGAGGAAGACTTGATGGTTGGTACAAAATTTATCTCATTCACTCGAGCAATGTAGGTTAAGCGTAGAGTGTGTGAATACAGGCAATTTTCGGGGCTTAGCGCGGGAGGCCGGTCCCAGCAGTACCGAAAATACAGCCACCCCCGGTCCTTTAGGGGTTAATCCACTTAGGCATTAAGGATATCATCGTGTACCCGACAGCTTTCATGACAATGTCAATAAAGGCTTTTTCACTACACATATATACAATGATGCAACAAGTTCCATGATATACCATTTCATGGATGTGTTTTATGGCACCACCCCAAATATTTCATGAATAGTTTCACTTAAAACACCTGTTTCACACAAAAAATTTGAAATCTATTATCACTTTGGCATAATCTTCTATGACATCAGAACACTCCCTGTGGAACCTGCCTATAACTGCTTTATCTTTTCTGGTCTTCTTTGAAGGTCCAAGGTACTTATACACACACAAGGATATATGACAACCACAAGAGGCTAGACAGTCTACACATGGCAGCTCCTGCCATACAAGGAAACTTAGAAAGCTGAGCTTACATTCTTTGCATAGACATAGACTATATTTAAATTTCTTCCATCAATTAGATTCATTAATATTGTTTCTCATGATTCAGTCTAAAAGTGTTTTATGAATTTACAGTATTATTGTATGCATATTTTTTGTCACTGCTGTGAACTTTTGACATGCTAAGCTTGTTCAATGTAATAGTCTCCTGTCAGTTGAGATAATTTCATGTCAATTCTGGGCTCCAGCGAGATTTTATCTGAGGCTAAGAGTGACATTCTCCTAATTCATACCAATATGAACAGCTATTGAGGACAAATATTTATTCATTCTATTGTGAAAATGATGAGTGTTTTGTCATGGTATAGTTTGAGACACTTACCCCTGGCATGCCTCCTCCTGGTACTGGCTTCATCATGGGAAACATGGCATCGGCCCCACTACTAGATGTGTCTGCAAAGGCAACAAATTTTGCTCAGTTGTTACGACTATCAAAAGTTTTTCTAGATACTCATAACACATTTACATACAAAGCTCACAAACACACAAAACAAATATATGTCTGGATGATTGTTTACATAGCAAAGCTATCAAACCAAGCAGCAAATGTCTTAACTTGATTCATAAAGTATAATATTTTACAAATGTTCATACATAACATCTACCTAAAGAGAAATACTTTTTATAAAAATAGTATCTGATCGATTTTAAATTCTTATATTCTTATTAAATTGATATAATTAATTTTCATGTTTCACACCAATATTATCATACTCATGGAAGATAACACATAACACAACATAATCATGCTAATGATCTTAAGTCAGTTTCAGTAATAGTAAGTCCATTAGGTCTTTTATGAACCTATCTGATACATTTTTTTATTGTTTATTATAGTTATATACGTGTATAATTCACCACAGCCTGATTATGTGCTGAACTCATGATTGTACCCTCCCAGCAAGAGCATTTGGAGCTCGTTAGCTGATCTCTGGGTACTGCTAGGGCCTTTACCTGCACCCCCCACACACACCCCTAGCTCAGGGGGTGAGGGGGCAGTAACTGCTCCTTGTTGATGGAAAAATCTTCCAGGCTGAGCGGAGGCTCGAACCCCCACCCCCCTTGCTCAAGGACGAACAGTAACAGCTTCTTCAGTGGATAAATCTTTCAGCCTGAGTGGGGTTCAAACCTCACCCTGCAAGGCAGGAGCCTCACAGGGTAGTGCCTTAGCTCACTGAGCCAATGGAGCAGTGTGTGTGTGTGTGTGTGTGTGTGTGTGTGTGATTAAAATGTGACTGAATGTACAGTAACACATTGGGTTTGGACTGCATGTATTGAAGAAAGGAAATCATTCAGTTATGTTTTCTTTTAAAAATAAACTAAAATGTAGGGACACTTAGTTTAATGATATGCTCTGGTCCTAAAACATCTTGCCTGTAATTAACTTTTCAGTCATAAACAAAGCTAACCCTTAAAAAGAGGCTGATATTTCATCCCTGAAGCAGGCAACACAGCATAAAAATCCTGCACGGACTATTTCCTGGTAATTTTACTATTATCTTTATAGTACATATACTATTATACAGAATTAGTTTATAGAAGTAATAAGGGTAAAGCACACCAAGAAAATATAAAACAAGGAAACCACTGGATGAAAGCCTATCTACTGTGATGGCTCCATGCTTTCTTGCAAATAATTACACAGCATAAAACACTTGGGCACATGATTCAGTGCACACCAACTACTAAATGTGGCCACTGGAAACAGTGCAACACTAGCTTGCCACAACCACCCAGTGGTGGTTGTTGTTTCAGCCTTGGTAGGGGCTCAGTGTTTATTCAAGACAATTAACTCCATATAAAAGCTGAATTTAAACATACCAAGAAATAATTTAAACACCTTCAATGTCACACACAAAAAAAGGCCACTGCTTTATAAAATGTCCATTCCTTGTGTAAACAGATTAAGTGCTAATGTGGAAAAGCAATCTTGGACATTAAATTGTATCAATAATAAAAAAATATCACAACAGAAAATCTACATATAAATAATTTTGATATATTCAGGCTACTGACTGGTTGACTATGGTAAATGAGAGTTCTGTTTAGCTTTTTCCAATGAGAATTTTAGCAATCTGCCAAAGTCAGAGACAATGACTGTTGTGTCTCAACCTAGATGCCTCAGATACTGTGTAAAGTCATACAGCAAGCTTAAAAACATGCTTTATACAATTCCATGCCCATTTGGTGGTAATACAACTTTCATATAGCAAAAGCACCACAAGACTGAGAAGGTCAATGGAATCTGATATACTCTTGAAGCCAGCATAGTATTTCTCAACCATTTCTATTTATGTTCACGATAACTAGCACCAACAGACAAATGAACGTGGCATTGAAACTAATGTTAAAACCATTTGCATTAATGTATACTTAGTGGCTACATAGTTGAATAGGTAAACCTGTAGTAGTAGTAGAAGTAGTAGTAGTAAAAAGAATAAATAAATAAAAAGGTTGACACTTGTAAATTTGAAGCCACAAAGTAATGAATATGGTAGGGAACCTGTATTTTTTGAGAATCAATTTTGTTTCTTCCAAAGGGATTTAATTTTTTCTATTGACTAGTAGTACCTAGTCATGAATTTATAAAATATTATTAGAGTAATAAATACCTTGAATTATATTAATTAATTCTACCCATTTATATAAAATATTACCTATTACCTACAAATATCATAATATATGATATGGATATTGCAAAACTATCCACGCAAGCATTTGCAGCAGAGGAAATTTCACATGTTCACAACACAAAACACGAACAGTGCTCTCTCATGCGGGTTCTGCTTTAGTGTCTCTTTAAAAGGGTCATGTATGACTGACATTTTAATAAAGCAAATTGTTTGAGGCCATGTTATTTCAATTACCCCACTGTCTTGAAGCAAGACTGAAAATTGTAATGATGAACAATAATGGACATTAATAAATTTGAACCAAATTTGCAAGGGGAAATATTTCAGAGTAAAGGCAGGAACTACAACGGAACCCTCAGGTGTAGTGAGTCCAAACTGCCTATAAAGCAGTACCTGGCCGCGGAGTGGGAGGCAGGCGGGCGGGAGAGAAAGCTCCACTCGACCCTAAAAAAAGTTACCACAGTTACTTTTCAAGATTTAAATGTTGAAATTACGAAAGAGATCAAAGATGTCATAACCACAATTTGACACAGCACAATTATCATACATACACACACACACACCACAAACCTTTCATTCAAAATTTTTGTCATGGACAGGTTTTTACTAGAATTTTTTTTCTCAGTACAAAATGTTCCTGCAATATGTTTTCATTTGCCATGTCTGATAAAGATGCATATGCATATATATATATATATATATATATATATATATATATATATATATATATATATATATATATATATATATATATATATATATATATATATATATATATATATATATATATATATATATATATATATATATATATATATATAAAATGTACTTCCTATTTCTTCTAGTAAACAAATTTAGAAAATTGAAATCACTTATTAGTCACTTGATTACCCTGGCTCCCCCCCCGCTACTTTGTGCTTTGCAAGAAATAGATACACGGTTGATGCATTGTGGTACTGTATCTTACCCTTAGTTGCTGCCTGGTCACCCACTAACTCAGAATTTCTAATGGTCCTTAGTTTAAAGTGATGAGTGTGCTGCTGTGTAATAGCTTTGCCTCTATAACTAGTAGCTGTAAGGGTTGGCTTTGATGGGTTTGATGATGTGTTGATGGAAGTGGGTAAGCCAGGCAAGAGAGGCCAGCGTGGGGATGGGGCAAGCGTTACTCCACAGTAGCCACCATGTGCAAGCCTCGGAACAACCATCATACCAAACACCTCATTAACATTAAAGTGAGTTTTATATCACTCATGTTGGCTCAATTAGGATTCTTATTATTTGTTAAGATATAGTGACGGGGGAGTTTTAATTTTGAAAGATGGGTTAAATCCTGGGATGGAGGCCCTAATTAGCCCTTTATACATGTGTTTCCATTTCACGCAAATAATCAATTTTGTTAATAACTGTGTTTTCTGGCACCAATTTAATGTTATTAGCAAGACCCTACTGTACTATACTTGTCATAAAAAGTTTTGAAAAGTTTAGTATATTTCAGACGAGTTTAGTTAATAACAATGTTTACTTTATTCCAATCTCACAGGACATTTAACCCGGTAGCAGCGGGGATCATGTTTCGTAATGGTCCCTCCAAGCGAGAAAAATGAGAAAATATCACCCCTCACACAAACCATTTCATAATATATATCAAAGCATTTGTGATCAGATTATGTATCATCTATTTTTTGGGGTTTATATCATGGCACAAATTTGGCCCGTCACTGCTACACTGTAAAGCCACAAATTTGGCCCGTCGCTGCTACCGGGTTAATTATCATCATAATATAAGGCTGCAGACTTTCCCAGCATGGTCAATATAGTAAGAACTGACCTCTTAATATCACATCAGTTCATCCTGGCAGAAGTTATAATATTTGTGCATCACACGGCAATGCTGTAAAACTACATACCTTGTGGACTGGGCATGATGGGGGTGCCAGGACCAGGAGGGCCTCCAGTGCCGGGTGGACCCTGTTGCACAAGGGGAAAAAAATTATTCAAATCAAGTTGTAGATAAAAAAAGAGGAAAACCTGTCATTCAGGCACTGAATCATGGTAGGGAAAATGGTGATGGTTGGTACATGGTATATGTGTGGCACAAACAGGTTGTCATATACTGGTCAATGTATCCATGTTGCTATAAATAATGAGTTTTTTCAGACTCATATTATAAAGGCCAAGTAAATTGGTGACTGAGTGGTTAGCGTGCCGGCGCCGCGTCCGGGAGACAGGAGGGGCGTGGGTTCGAATCCTGCCTGCCACACAGCTGGGATTTTTCAGTCACCGCCGAGTGGCCTAAGACTACCCACATGCTGCCCTGAAGACCACTATCAACCCGGACTCTAGATTACCTCTCCAAAGAGAGGCTCAAAGATGAGCTCCAGGGGGCAGAAATAAAACATGGAGAGATGGTAGAAAGTGAAAATCATGGATTTGGGAACAAAGGCAGAATATGAACTAATGTCAAGTGATGATAAGAGATGGACCAAAGTAACAGAGTGGCACCTAGAGGACAGCCAGGCAACAATGTAGGAAGATGAAACTAGCATTTGCTGAACAGGACTGATTAAACTAACATCAGAGAGAGGGGTGGAAAACACTGGGAAAGTGTTTTATACTGCAGTGCACTAGTAATGGCTGAGGAGGAGACTAATGC
This sequence comes from Eriocheir sinensis, assembly GCF_024679095.1. Classification (NCBI taxonomy): domain Eukaryota; kingdom Metazoa; phylum Arthropoda; class Malacostraca; order Decapoda; family Varunidae; genus Eriocheir; species Eriocheir sinensis. The sequence goes on from NC_066548.1 coordinate 2,149,310, forward strand.
CTTATTGTCTCCAAATAGATTTAATGTTAAAAGTATTAAAGGTGCTGACCTAAAGGGAGAGTACATCCTATGTAAGGATAAACTTTTATTTACAGAAATGTTTTTACATGAATAATCTTATGAAAAGTAACTTCTACATTACTGTTACAGATCCCACAATCAGTTCTTTTGAAAAGGTTTAAGTTTAAATTCAGATGGTAGCTTTTCACTAATGCAAAATAAATCATGCATTATAGAGGACATTTAAAGAGACGTGGACAGTAGCTGACAGATAATTTCAGATATGCACTTTGAGGTGAAATGGTTGTCTAATTTAATACCTGTATCACCATCATTCATCTTTTGCAAGATTGTATAGGATCTTATATATTTTGAGACAAAAGGTCTTAAAACATAGGACACCTTTTCTTCTAAGATAAACAGCTACAAAATTTTGACATAGAATTACAAAAACAGACTTACCATCATGCCACCATACGTCCCAGGCGAGGATGACGAGTAACTCATTGGCTGTGGATAAGGAATAAAATCAGATAAATGTCTTGATCTCATGTTTCAGATTGAAAGTTGGGGTTAATATAAAAGTAAAACAAAATATTTCAGAGTAATCTAGTCAGCTGATTACAACAAATTTTAGTGAGATTATTTATACCATTCCTGTTTTCCCCTTCAACTTTACTCTCTCTCTCTCTGTTTGACTACAACTTTGTTATCAACCAGAAACATCAAATATATATACAACAAAATCCATCCTACCAATGTACTTGGTGGTTAAAACAGGGGATAACTAATTCTGAAGGTCCAAACATCAATATAATAGTTATTTTCAACAATGGTAAGAAAACAAAAGAAACATAAGGCCATTATTCAAGTCCCACCAATCTGAGTACAAACTCTCTGATAGCAAGAAAATAAGGCTGACACTAGTTGCAACAGAATACTTTCAAACTAACAGTTGATGTGTTCGGCGTCCATGGTTGTCTAGGGCCTGGTCCTCCCATACTCATTGCTGGCATCCCTGGCCCAGGACCTCCAGGTCCTGGGCCTCCTGGTCCACCAGGTCCTGGACCAATACTGTTAGGTGGTGGTCCTCTCATGCCTGGACCATATGCTGCTGGACCCATAGGACCCATACCAGGTCCAGGACCCATGGCTGGGCCTCGTGGACCAGTCATTCGTGGATTCATTCCTGGAGGACCTGCAGGAGTAATTTATAATTAAAATTAATGCTCACTTTGAGAGAATGATTAAAATAAATTACTACAATGTAAACAAAAGAAAGAGCAGCATCTTCTACTATGAGAAGCACATACACAATAACTATACATAATGTAGGGCTGAGTGTACCCGTGTCTATTGATCCACCATATATATATATATATATATATATATATATATCTATATATATATATATATATATATATATATATATATATATATATATATATATATATAACTTCGGCATGATAAAGGCTCCCAGCTTTGCCAAGTTATTCAATATTCCGAGTTATACAAATACCTCATTCCCCTTCCCCCCCTATTACATATAGTCAAAATTTTGAAAACACTACACTACACAGCAGCAGTAAAAGCTTAAATTAACACATACAAATGAAGGGGCTGCTGTAGTCATGTAGTCCAAGCAGACAACACGTGGGTGTTTGAGGAACGAGCAGGGAGAGTGAGGGTACATGTTTTTAATACAGGAATGGCGCGGGCAAGCCTTGACAAGTGTAACCATGAGATATGGAGATAACTCAGCAGCATACAAAGATAAATCAATCAGTGAGTGAGTTTGAATTCAAAATTTATTTTATAATGAATATTTCGTTGCATTGCCAAGTTATATCAAATTCCGAGTTGTAGAGTGCCGATTTATAAGGGTTTTACTGTATATATATATATATATATATATATATATATATATATATATATATATATATATATATATATATATATATATATACACACACAATTATATATATATATATATATATATATATATATATATATATATATATATATATATATATATATATATATATATATAGACATATATATATATATATATATACACACACACATTATATATATATATATATATATATATATATATATATATATATATATATATATATATATATATATATATATATATATATATATATATATATATATATATATATATACATACATATATATATATATATATATATATATATATATATATATATATATATATATATATATATATATATATACACACACACATATATATATATATATATATATATATATATATATATATATATATATATATATATATACATATATATATATATATATATATATATATATATATATATATTTTTTTTTTTTTTACAGCACAGAGAGGAACTCAAGGGCAACTAAAAGATGTAATAAAAAAAAAGCCCGCTAACTGTTGCTCTCATATAGTTAGAAGTATAGGGTGGCCAGAAGAGAGGTCAATTTTGGATGGAGAGGCGTCTTGATACACTCTTCTTGAAAGAGGTCAAGTTATAGGCAGGAGGAAATACAAAGGAAGACTGTTCCAGAGTTTACCAGTGAAGGGGATGAAAGAATGGAGATGCTGGTTACTCTTGCATAAGGGGTTTGGACAGTATAGGGGATGAGCATGAGTAGAAAGTTGTGTGCAGCGGGGCCTATATATACATATATATGATGTATACCTGTCTCTAATCTCAGTTAGGCTGTGTGTGTGTTTGTGTATTTACCTATTTGTAGTCTACAGGGGCCTTGAACTTTAAGTTCTCTAATAGTCCCGTCTCCATATCTACATTCATCCAGCCTTTCCCTTCCATTTGATGGACACTGCTGCTTACTCCACCCTTCTTCTTTTAATCTATTCCATGTGTCAATACTTCTATGTAGAGGAGAACTATATTCTCTCAAATAACTCAAACAAAGTTTCCTTTATTAAGTTTCTTTCCATGTCCTCTCAGCCCTCATGCGTTCTCGCTGCAGTAGAGAAAGATCTATCTCCTCATTCACCTCATCAAACTTTATTTACCAACTTATACAGCTGCGTGATCAGATCTCCTCTCTCCTTCTTTGTTCCAATGCCATCCAGAGTCCATCTCTTCAATCTGTTCATCGTCATACTAGGAGTTTTGGGACCATTTTAGATTTGATTCTCTGTATTCTTTCCAACTTTCTGATATCCTTCTTTTGGTGAGGCGACCACACAACTGTATATTCAAGTTTAGTCTTAGTGTTGTTATAATTTTCTTCATCATTTCCTTGTCCATATATTGGAATGATACCGTATATTTTGCATCATCCTAGAGTTTACCAGTGAAGGCATGAGAATGGAGATGAGTAGAAAGTTGTGTGCAGCGGGGCCTATATATACATATATATGATGTATACCTGTCTCTAATCTCAGTTAGGCTGTGTGTGTGTTTGTGTATTTACCTATTTGTAGTCTACAGGGCCCGAGCTAAGCTCTAATAGTCCCGTCTCCATATCTACATTCATCCAGCTTTTCCTTCATTTGATGGACACTGCTCGCCTCCACCACTTCTTCCTGCAATCTGTTCCATGTGTCAACACTTCTATGTGGAGAACTATACTTTCTCAAGTAACTCAAACAGTTTCCTTTATTAAGTTTCTTTCCATGTCCTCTCAGCCCCTGCGTTCTCGCAGTAGAGAAGAGATCATCTCTATTCACCTCATCAAACTTATTTACCAACTTATACAGCGTGATCAGATCTCCTCTCTCCCTTCTTTGTTCCAATGTCGTCAAGTCCATCTCCTTCAATCTGTCTGCATACGTCATACTCGAGAGTTTTGGGACCATTTTAGTTGCAATTCTCTGTATTCTTTCCAACTTTCTGATATCCTTCTTTTTGTGAGGCGACCACACAACTGCAGCATATTCAAGTTTTGGTCTTAGTGTTATAATTTTCTTCATCATTTCCTTGTCCATATAATGGAATGATACCCGTATATTTTGCATCATCCTGTAGGTTTCTCCAAATAACTTGTTTATGTGCTTTTCTGGGAATAGTGTGTCTTGCATCGTTACTCCTAAATCTTTTTCTTCATGTACCACTTTTAAGTTTTCTTCTCCCATCCTGTATGTTTTCCTCAGTCTTTTTTTTTTTTACTTTTCCCCATTTCCATAACATGACATTTGTTTGCATTAAATTCCATCTCCCATAACTGGCTCCTCCTATATACTCTATCCAGGTATTTTTGCAGTTCTTCACAGTCTTCCTCCATCTTCACTTTTCTTATTAACTTTGCATCGTCTGCAAAAAGACTCATAACTTTTTAAACCCCTCGGCATATCATTTATATCTATTATGAACATTATTGGTACCAGAACAGAGCCCTGAGGAACTCCACTCTCTACTCTCCTCCAATTTGATTTCTCTTCTCCAATCACCGTTCTCATTTCTCTTCCTATTAATTAATCCTTTATCCACTCGATGACCT
>NC_066548.1:2158791-2171291 GCF_024679095.1 Eriocheir sinensis
CAAATAATATTCAATTTCATAAATAATATATTTGTATAAAATAGTGTAAATTATGAAAACAATAAAGCAGATGATGAGGCCATGTCAAATTCTATTTGTAAACTATATAAACTCACTCACTGAGTCATTACAGATGCTCAGTACAATAGCACCCACTGCAAAATGTTGTGTTGCACTGTGCCTACTCAAACATGAGGTTAAAAAAAAAAAACCTTACACTGGGTACATTTCCATGAGCAAACAATATTTCCATTGCTATGTGGCTTTGCAAATATTCTCTCTCAACTTTTATGCAGTGCCAAGAATGCTACTAGTAGCATTTAAGAAATATAAGCAATATACACTGCATTTATTTTTCATTAATAAAAAATTACCGAAAGTGGGAAACACCCTATCTTGGACATCTAATACCAGTGCCACTCATTCTCTGTGCAATAAATAGTTTTACTTCTTGTCTTTGAAATATGAAGAGGTACCTCAAATTTTAGAGTAGGTCTTAATAATGTACATTTTCAGAACTGGCAAGAGAAGGAGTAAGCTTACCCCATTTTTATTATTTTATTCTTATTTATTACCAGCCCCATTCCCTGCAGGCAGGATGGGAAGTCAAAATGACTTCTGTCAAAATTAAGTAAAATGCATAGCAACAAAGACTAAGAGAACACTGGAGAGAGTAGACTGCCCAGTGTAATGGCCCTCACTACGTTCCAAATCCCTACAAATGACTATGAATATAATATCACTTACATTTAAAAATGTTTAACAGTACATCAAACTCAAAGCCAAACTGCTAAAAATAATATGAGTATCTTTCCTGATTTGGTAATCTTGCTTTATGAGCCTGTATGTTATGTTTGCTTTTCAGGAAAGCATTATGTGAGGATAGTTTAAAACCTTCCAACAGTCATGTCCCCCTTTAGACTACAATGTATGTATCTAATGAAATCGGACCTTATTTTGTGAATTAACACTGGACAAAAGAAGTCAGAGTTCAAGGCAATGAAAATTTCATGAAAAGAACATGAGCCTGAAAGAATACACCGAGACCATTAAACATGTTCCTAAATGAAAACAAGGTCTTTTGCACACAATTTTCAACTACATTCAAAGTATATTTCTAAGCTAGTTATGATGACAACATTAATTATATTGATGTATGTGCTGTACAGCAGAGATAATATAATACACTAGATCGATCATCCCTATTTTCCAACACCCTGCACAGTGTAAGGATTGTGTATGTGTGTGTGTGTGTGTGTGTGTGTGTGTGTGTGTGTATTTACCTAGTTGTGAAATACAGGAAAAGAGCTGTACTACGCTCGTGCTGTCCCATCTCCATAACGCTTATTATCCAGTTTGGCTTTAAATTCATGAATCGTTTTTACAAACAGTCTCCTCGTCAAGTCCGTTCCATGTTGTTATGCTTCTGTATGGAAAACTGTATTTCTTGATGTCTCTCCTACAGTCGCTCTTCTTCAATTTCTTACCATTGCCTCTTGTTACACTTCCGTCACGTACCACTAGGTCTTCCCTGTGTGTGTGTGTGTGTGTGTGTGTGTGTGCATGCGCATATATATATATATATATATATATATATATATATATATATATATATATATATATATATATATATATATATATATATATATATATATATATATATATATATATATATATATATATATATATATATATATATATATATATATATATATATATATATATATATATATATATATATATATATATATATATATATATATATATATATATATATATATATATATATATATATATATATATATATATATATATATATATATATATATATATATATATATATATATATATATATATATATATATATATATATATATATATATATATATATATATATATATATATATATATATATATATATATATATATATATATATATATATGTTTTTTTTCTGATCTCTTTCAAGAACTAACTTTTCCCCCTGAATTACAAGTTCACATCATAATGTTCAGAGAGTGAATGTTTCTGAATAACCGTATGCATGATTTTATAGTAAGATATAAAATGGGTTCCATGATAAATGATACACTGTCACATTATACACATGTATAAATATACCTTTGTGGTGCAAATCCTCAGATATATGAATTACTATCAACAAGGAAGCAAATCCTATTCATATGAAAAACAAATGTGTTAATTCTGAATTACTTGGGAGCCCACTTCCTAAGACCTGCAAACAACTAGAATAAAAAAAATCAGGCCATGAAACACTGATCAGTAAATCATCAAAATCACCTAAGGCAACAATGTAGCTGAAAGTTTACTGGATCTTGTGTAACAAAATGTCTAAAAATCTATGAAAAATAACAGCCCACATTGCTTTAATAGGTAATACTTTTGCTCTCTTATGCTCCATATATCCCACCCATTGCTCTAGTTTCCCAGAATCAATCCGGTCATTTTTCTGATATTCATGGACTCACAATTCTAGGTGCTTTGGAGGTCATTGATAATTTGTGAATTTCCCAAATTCAGTGGGGTCTCTCCCTCTAACCCATGCACATGTTAGGGAATGACTGTATATATGTATTCAAAGCTATATGCCTTACATGTGACAATCATGCATCACAATATTTTCTTCTCTGGATTCACATATATTGCAAATCTTTTGTAGTGATATATCAATATTCCATTCTAACTTATATTCAATCAATTAACAGCACGGGCTTACAAGAAAATGTTTGATCAGCAAAAAATCTGGATAACAAAAAGTTCTTCCGGAAAGGAGTTAAGAGAAATTGGGAGGAAAGACTAGAAGACTAAAAAGGAGTGGTGGAATGTTTATTAAAGGGAATGAGGATAAAGAAGGTGTGGAATAGGCATTTTGAGTCGGTGATGGATGAGTGTGTGGGAGGAAGGAAGTGTATGGGAGTAAAACTTAAAGTAGGGGAGCTATATCCACAAGGGACGATGGAGAGGGGTAAGATAGAAGAGACAAAGAAGGAAAACTCCTGGCACTGATGAAATAAGAGAAGAAATGCTGAAATATATGAAAATGTAGTTGTGGAGCGGATACTGATCCCTGAGAAGGTTATGACGAGTTAAAAGGAAGGCCTTATGGGCTCTCCTGAGGATATATTTACAAGGTTGGTTGTATGAGAAAAAGTGAAAGCTAAAGTAGAGAATTCAGGTGCAGGGGGAGGTACAGAGCAGTCCTTGGTGGCACAAGTATTTGCAGACAATACAATGTTGTCAGTAGAAAACATAAGGATGCCGCTGGGAACTGTGTTTGACAGGATATGTAAGTGAAGAAAAGAGTGTAGAAAAAATTAAGTTAATTGTATTTGAAAGGGCAAGAGAGCAGACCATTGATTTTGCAAACCCATAGAGTTACAGCAAAGACATTGACAGTGCAAGACAAGAAGTGACAATCTAAACACTTAGGGATGGCTTTATTTATGGGAGCATGGAGGGAGAGGTAAGGGAGATAGCATTAAAGAGCAGACAGGTACTAACAACATGAAAGGAAGAAATGTGAGCATGGGAGTAAAGAAGGGTCAGACAGCTTTATCTTTTCAACTCTTGTCATGTGTGTATATAAAAATATGGATGTGGAATGTGTGTATGAGAATTTTGGTGTGGCTGTAATAGCAAATGTGCAGTGTAGCCTATTTCACTGGGGTCTTTCATTCTGTGAATTGGGTGTACTTTTTACCTCTTCCTGCACACATTCACTTTACTTAGGCTATCATTTATATCCCACTCATCATTTGCAGGAAAGGGGTCTATTATTATATTATTGCATATAATCAATCTGCTGAAGTCTTTTCTCAAGAAAGATTTGCCTTCATGGTTCTCAGTATCTCAACTTCTGTTGCAAGTTATCTTGCTTTTTGTTTGGGGGAAACTGGTATGGTTTAAAAATTGGTATGAAATCACTTATTAAAATTCAGAATAAACTATAAACAAGACCAGTGAAATTGATCATCCTACATGCCTGGTAGCAAGTTCTGCCCTTACAGAGACAAGTGGTGAGCTCTGAGCCTGTTTGTAGGGTGTCTCAAAGACATAGCTTGGCCACAGTGTAGATGCTGTGCGGAAAAGATAGTGTGCTGATGGTACAGGTAAAAAATAATACCAATGACAGGAAACTGTTCACAGAGCCTTATCATCAACCAAAGGAAAAAGGGAAAATGTACACAGTAATTGTGTGCTGACAGTTGTCTTCACTTGGGTTCTTTCCTGACATTCATTTTTTTCATGTTTTAATATTTTGACTTAATATAATTTTTGAACAGGTAAGCTCGGAAGGGTTGAATCCAGAGAATATGTGAATACTGAATATGAACATGTTCATATCACCTACCTATTATAATTTACACAATCCTTTTGTCAACAGTAGCAATGAAATATTTTCCCAGTAATTTAGCTGATACATTTAATACCTCAATAATTGGAAAACAAATTTCAGTAGAGGAAGCTAAATGTGTCTTAAAAAAAAAAAAAAAAAAAAAAAAAAAAATAAATAAATAAATAATAATAATAATAATAATAAATAAAAAAATAAAAAAAAAAAACTTCCCTCTTGCTTGATTCTTTAAAAAGTACATATACATGCACCCCAGCCAAACATGCAAGATATTTTGATCTTTCTTGTGCATAAAGCTGGCATGGTATAACTTAAACATTTACTATAATGTATGAATGCAAAACAATTGATTTGCATTTCATTAAAATACAGAGAAAAAAGAAATTCATAAACTAAATGTTGATACCATAGGGCTGACCAAATGCGCATTTATGCAGAAGAATTTCTCCTGGTTAAAGGTGGCATATCAAAATAAATATCTGATTTAAAAGGAATCTAACAGTTTTGTTGATCATTATAATTGTGTATATCATTTAACTAAAATGTATCTTGATTTAGTAACATTAAGAAATCCAAGCCTGCCATAAATACAGTCTAATAATAATTTCAGCTCTTTTCCCTACAAACATTACCGCAAAACCAATATTCATATTCTCCTAAAGGCCTAGATATTTTTAAAACTATTTACAGTAATGTTCATTAATCCTAGATGCATGCAGAATATTTAAGTTGATGTAGAGGTTGTATCTGAAGTTAGTTCAGTCAGTTCTATCTTGGCCCAGAGGTAGTAAGAATGCCTACAAAAAGAAATCACAAGCCGCCACAACACAGGAGAGGGATAGATTGCCGTGAATTGGTCTCATACTCACCTTGACGAGTGGGGTCCATACTGTTGGGCATAATAGGTTGTGCTGGAGGCTGGAGAAATACATATTATCAGTTTTATCTCTTAACAAATTACTTATGTAAGAATTATATTCTAGCAATCAGAATTAAGTTATTTGTGGCTATTAAAGCTGCAAAAAGATTTCACTTTAAAAAATGAATAAGTAACTTTACTGAAGGAACAACAGCAATTATGTAATTTATTAAAAAAATGCATAATGCCCTTACTAAACTAAAAATCATCACATGTTAGAGATACAAATGGAGAGGTAGGGTACAGATAGCTATTAGAGTATCTCATGGATAAGCAGTGTGGGGTGGAGGGTTTAGGAGAAGGGGTATAGCCATTGCATCCCTCTAGGGCTCCAAAGTTTCTTTGCTAAACCAGTGAATGTAAAAAAGTAACTTTTGTAAAGGCTTTTTTTACCAGGTTTTCTTTCAATAGTTATTTTCATAAACACCATTATTCTAATCAAATGCTCATTTTTAGTTTAGCTTTTGATATTATTTTACATGTTGACAGGGATTGTTAGCATGTGGGTAACATAGAAACTAATCCCAATCCTGTTTCATTAACATATATATGAGGCTTATACAAGAACATCAATGACTTGGCAGCATTTTTAAGATTATGACTTGAATTCATTTGCTGAAACTCTCATCTCAGATTACCATTGCACCTCTAAGAGATCAATGTTGCTAGGCTTAATCAACCATTTTTTATTCTCTATAAACCTAGTAAACAGATGTGGCTTGTCTGCTCACTTCAAGCTTTTCAGAAGACTGTCTCTGAATGTAGTTATGTGATGATTGTAATTTGTTTGCACTCCAAACATAATCGCATATATTTTGTGAGTATAAAAACCATGATAGTGGTTACTTCATCTATTGTTTTTTATTATATATGTACCACTGCAGTTATCTTTGTCAGTGATTTCAATGCTCATTATCAGGAGAGGTTTGTTCCTCTCTCAGACTGATTCTCATGGTCTCGCAGCTCTTTACTTTTCAAAGATTTTCAGTTCTCATTTTCTCCGGACAAACTCATTAAGCAGGCAGCTGTCGATGTTTTTTTATGACATATACCTGACCTGACTGACACCTCCACTATGGCCCCCACTGCTTCTTTTGATCATAGCTCACAACATTTAAAAATTAATTTAAGGAAATCTCTTCCTGATGTGAAAATGTGAAAAAGGGTGTTAATGATCTTTTAATCAAGTCAATTGGAAATCTGATAGGAATAATATATCTAGTCCAGCATAGTTTTACTATATGCTGGACCTCTCTCCAGTTTCCTGGGATCGAACCCCGGCAGGTGGATTCACAGCCAGGCATGCTAACCATGACACCAGAGGTGCCATAAGCATATCAAGCAGCTAAAATAAGCAACATAATAAAATGTGCTTTAGCCCTTAAAATCTTGATTATATTCATTGCTGGTTCAAAATGGAGAACAGAAACACCTATTGCAATTTAATAAAGTTTGAAAAAAAAAAAATAATAAATAAATAAATAAATAAATAAATAAATAAATAAATAAATAAAATAAAATAAATAAAAATAAATAAAAAGTCAATGTTTCACTTACCCCGGTGAAGTCACTGTGCATTTGAGGCATTCTTACCCCAGGCCGAGGCCCACCAGGATATCTAGGTGACATGAAAGGCTGAAATGAAAATACCAACAAATAATACATGGTAGAATCTATTACCTCACACATTTAATTAACCCCTTCACTATGGCTGGGCCAAAACAGCGCCCTGCGCCGTATCCGAGATTGCCACGCGCGCCAAATTTCAAATGTCGCTATTGAATATAACAAGTTTTCAGCCATAAACTCAACATAATCATCATGTATTATATATGAAAACATGCAGAATTAAATGGTGCACATAAAGAAACAAGTTAATTGATAATTTTGAGATGTAAGCATAAATATAGAGATGAAATAACTCGTATACTGGCTAAAGCGAGCCAGGACGCAGTATGCGTGTCCTCGGATATGGTATGGCGCACGTAAGGACGCATAATAAGCGTCCTCGTGTTGAAGGGGTTAAAGTACATAATCATTAACAAAAATCATTTTAATTACTAAATAGGCCAATGTAACAAATAAATAATGATCAATATATATATATATATATATATATATATATATATATATATATATATATATATATATATATATATATATATATATATATCAGGCACGCCCACTACATGTCTTCATACTATTCAAAACATCAAAATATGACTCATAAACTCAAAGTACGTGAGTTGAACCCAAAGTACATGGGATGGAGGCAAGGAATGAAGGAACTATCAATTTCCAGTCAGTCAAACAAAACAAGACACAAAAACAGAAACATGCAATGGAAATGTAGAATAAACACAATAATATGTCTATGGGCACTGTGGAATGTGCATGGCACACCTCATACTTTTCTTTGTTTACAAGCAGTGCCGCCTGCACCGCCTCACTGCAACCACCAAACCGCACCCACACTCCAGTCCGTCAGACAAAACAAAACGGAAATAAACAGAAGCAAGCAATGAAAATGTAGATTAGACACAATAACATATGTGAGGGCAATGTGGAAAGCACATGGCACGCCTCACACTTTCCTTTGTTTACCTCAATTCCTCACCCTCACCACCTCACCCTTGGCACCTCATCACCAAAGATTTTTGGAGTTTTTGTATGGCACTACAATTATGTCTGGTTCATGTCAAATACAGTATATAAGTAATATAAATATGTTCGCCTTCTTGGTGTCCTGCAGCAAATGGGTGGCCGTGCGGCACCTGGCGAGGGAGGCAGCAATACAAAAAAGGCCTGTCTTCTTGCTGCGATTGGCTAGATCCCCTTAGAGCTCCGCCCACGTGACCTGCCATGCCCTATCCTACCCCTACTCTCTCTCTCTCTTATTTACATACACACACACACACACACACACACACACATTCCATCCTCCCCAACTTTCCCTCCTCCTAATTTTTTTTTTTCCAGTTCTTGAAACGTTTCCTCCTTCTCTTCTTCGTTTTTCCTAATATGCTCAGTGCCCCTCCCTCTGCATTCTCTCTCTCTCTCTCTCTCTCTCTCTCTCTCTCTCTCTTATTTATACACGCACACACACACACAAACGAACAAACACACACTCAGCCACAAACACGAGAAAAGAGAAGAGAGAGAGAGAGAGAGAGAGAGAGAGAGAGAGAGAGAGAGAGAGAGAGAGAGAGAGAGAGAGAGAGAGAGAGAGAGAGAGAGAGCACACCTGCCCGGAGAGGAGGAACGAGGAAGTAGAGAGGATCAGGAAGGACCATGGAGAGTACGCAAACAATAGTAGGCAGGAAGCGTTAAGTAATAATAACTAATAATGGATTCTGAGAGCGGCTTCCGTATCCTCTTTATGCACTGATTGTTAAGTTTTTCCTTTCCACAAGCCGATCCATTTTTCATTATTTTAATTCTGCGGAATCTTTGAAAACGAGGTTTATTACAGATATAAATATACAGTGTGTGTGATTTTCTTAGAGAGAGAGAGAGAGAGAGAGAGAGAGAGAGAGAGAGAGAGAGAGAGAGAGAGAGAGAGAGAGAGAGAGAGAGAGAGAGAGAGAGAGAGAGAGAGAGAGAGAGAGAGAGAGAGAGAGAGAGAGAGAGAGAGAGAGAGAGAGAGAGAGAGAGAGAGAGAGAGAGAGAGAGAGAGAGAGAGAGAGAGAGAGAGAGAGAGAGAGAGAGAGAGAGAGAGAGAGAGAGAGAGAGAGAGAGAGAGAGAGAGAGAGAGAGAGAGAGAGAGAGAGAGAGAATGGGGGGTCTAGTTATTTTTCTCCAGGAGCCAGATCCTTTGAGGCATTAAGCAAAGCTGCTCTGTTTTTAGTATATTGTTGTTCCTTTCTTGGGACGTAATTATATCTAGTACTACATTCTAAGTCGCATATTTCTTAATTTAAATATGCAGTAATTGGAAATACAGTCATACCTCGGTTTACGAGCTAATTCGTTCCAGAATTTTACTCGCAAACCAAAATGAAGGCACACTGTAGTGCTGAAAACACAAGATCGAACACTAGAGCACAAATGTAAGCAGACACGCGGGTTCTACCTCTGCGAGCATACAACAAAAACCGAGATCCCATTCCCATTGTTTTCCGTTCTGAGCACTCTCGTCATGCAGCGAACATAGGGAACCCACGCTCGCATCTTCGACTTGTATAAACAAGAAGCTCGTACACCAAGTCACCGCTCGTAAACCAAGGCGTCTGTAGTGATTTTTCCCCTCGTAAATCAGAACACTCTTAAAGTAACGCACTAGTAAACCGAAGTATTACTGTACTGGAATAAACTACGTATATATTTTCAATTAATGAACTTGGATATTACTATTGCTACTGAAAAATTAGATTCATGGGTAATTTTGAATTTCTTCAACTGGCACCACCATTTTAAATGAAATTATTCTTGTAAAGTGAATATCAACCTATGAACATACATAAAGCTTCAACAACAATGGAATAAGTCAGTAGTGCATGTAATTCAATTTAGCACACTAGTACCACTGCTCCCCACATGCAACATCACTTTCAGATTGCCTTCTAAAGCTCTTTATGTGGCTGAAGGTGTGTTCAAAATGGTATGTTCTGTCAAAACTGCAGTTCACATATAAAAATGACAAAAACCACAAAGCAATGTCATATGACCATGTGCTCAGCCTTGCCCACAAAATTTTTTGCTGGGATCAGCATCCAGCATCAGCATATTCACTAGCTGCACTGCCATCACCCTGTCTAGTCTTGCACTTTGCTACACACCAGCATTTCTCTCAGGCCTTAAGCAACCTGGATATGACGACCCTGCCCAGCAGGCAAGCAGATGTGTGCTACTATGCTCCAGGCACTTCTTGAAGCACTCGACAGACAAAGGATCTCTTGCAAGGAGGAAAAAGCTCAACACAAAAATTAAAAAATAAGAAAAACAAAATAATATTTAACAATTTATAATAACAATAATAATAATAATAATAATAATAATAATAAAATAATCATATCAATAATAGTAATATTATTAATAATAACAATAATAATAATAAAACAAGTGGCTGAACCTTTCAATTTAAAAAAAATCTGAGTTGTAAGGAAAACATAAATTAACATACACAATGAAATATGAACAAGTAGAGGCTGGAGGGTGTGCCATCAATGAGTGACCAGGAGCATCAATATGGTCAGTCAGCAATACGAGAAACAATGCCGCCGGAGCCACATCCAGCCCACCTGCTGCTAGTGTTACTCCCGCACTAGCACAAGCTGGGCAAGGCCCACATGCTTGGTTCGCCTAACTTAGTCTGGCTTTCATCTATGGGTCACCAGGGTTATGCTAACTAGAGGAAGGTGGACCTTACCTGCGGATTCATGTGCATGGGGCTCCCCCCTGGCCCTCCTGGGCCCCCAGGCCCCCCAGGGGGGTGGGGAGAGGCCTGAGAGGGGGGGTTGGGACCTGGGGATGGTCTCATGCCCGGCGTCTGCAAGTGATAAGCGCCTGTCATCCCACACTGAAGTGGCTCAGGTAATCCTCAGTGCTAGATTGCCTTCACTCCAAAATCCGTTAAAACAGCTGTAATCTATTCTTAATTCAGCCATTTAATTATGTATCATAGCAACATTTTCTGTGATAAAGTAGCCTACTGAATTATATTACCCTGCATTATTCTGACTTTTTTTTTCTTTTCTAAAGCTCCATGACACTGGAGACTATTTCTACAGGAGTGAGGAAGATCATGCTTCTGCAGTAGTATCGCAGGAATTGACAGACGCGTTCTAAAGGAGCGGGCAAGTTTATTTGAAGACAGGGAGGCTGGTGCTGGCCTCAACTACAGAAGCATCTAGCATAGTGTGTGGCAGCAGCGGCGCTTTCACGTCACACCCAACAGCAGCAGCAACTGCAGCAGGAGCAGCAACACAGCAGCAGGGCACCAGGAGGAGAGGGTGCATCAGGCGATTGACCACAAAGGTGCAAGACTGTGTGGGGTGGCCGCTAGTCCTGTCACGGACCTCATGCAAGTGCTGGGGGACAGGTGGTCTTCATGCGGCCATCCCAGAGTTACCACCACAGCATCCCCACCACAAAACCAAAGTCTCACCAAACACCATCAAGAAAACACCCAAGGCCTCGTAAAGATGGTATGGCAAAAAATCTTCAAGGACCATTGGCAAAAGAAAGTGTGCATGGGTCAACCAGAGAGAGATGTATTAATTCCAGTATTGCAGAACACAGTGATATGAAGACGTAAAACAGGTGCTTATGGTTCATCGCCCTAAGAGTAGAAACACCCCGGTGCGGTCGTCAAGGTATAGTACAGCATAATGTTTTCTTTCAAAGAACATGCATTGACTCTCACCACAGAAAACGAACACGAGTGCGAGAGATTAGAAATAAAAGAAAACAACCGCTGGGCGGTAGCAGAAGAGGAAAGTTATTATTTTTGGTTCTGAGTGCTACTATAAGCTGTCTTTAGCTAATAAGTAGGAGCAATCTACAGTACACTACTGATTCAGGCTCGCAGGTACTCCTACAAATCCTTGAATAATCTACTTACATACTTTGAAATGTTGAAAAAACAAAATTCTACAAGAGCTAGTGTGTGTGTGTGTGTGTGTGTGTCGGTGGGGCAACACCTCTAATCCTGTGTTTCAGTCCGACCATTTGTGTCCATCCTGATCTGCGCATGTGCGGCCTTTGTTTACATACACAGGGTGGATTAATTTTGGCAGATACCGTGTCTTTTGTCGACTGCCTGTTTTGATCTGTCCCACCCAAGTTTGTTAATATTTCTATTTTATAGAAGTAAATGATGACATGTTCTGAATTTGAAAAATGCATTATATATTAAAATTTGTTTCTGAACCCCTTGTATGTCAGTAAATGTGATAAATGAGATAAACAGCACAACTTGTCAGTAAATGTGATAAATGAGATAAAATATAACCCTTGTATGTAAACATCACATCGTAAATGTGATGTATATGTAAATGTCACATTGCAAATATGATAAATGAGATAACCAGTACCACTTGTATGTCAGTAAATGTGATGAGATAACCTGCACCCCTTGTATGTCAGTAAATGTGATAAATGAGATAACATGTAATCCTTGTATGTAAACATCACATTGTACATGTGATGTGTATGTAAATGTCACATTGTAAATGTGGCAAATGAGATACCCAGCACCACTTATATGT